>NW_025967693.1:0-25000 GCF_021869965.1 Rhincodon typus | reverse complement strand
TCATCAGCCTTTTTCAGTACATGCCTCCATTTGAGTCCTCCACAGCGCAGCTCTGGTGAGCCCTCACCACTTGTTCAGATGGCACTCACGCTAACTTTGCCACCTGCCCTGGCTAAAGATCACTTGTGCTCACTGTCTCACCATGTGCAGAGCCACCTGTTTGGGTATGGTCTAAAGAACATCCAGTGTCAGTGTCTGCCCCCAGGTGCCTGTAAATGTGAGGGTGAGCGATAGTGTTCGGCTTCCTCATCCTCCCCTGCCCCTGACTAAGTTGTAATATTTTGGTGGCTGAACAATGAAAGGTGCCAGGGTGGTGGTGAGGTGAGGCGTGCAAAGTATGCCCATACGGTGTGCAGATTGTAAATTGAAGCGATTGTGGGATGCGAAAAGGAGGATTAAATATGAGCACACCATCAGCTTCAGCTGGCAGCCACACCCTGAGTGATGGCCACTCCCATGATGATGAGCCTAACCTTGTACATGGAGATGAGAATGTGCACCCGTGCCTGTGCCCCACTCATTACTGCACCTATCTTATCCTACAAGGCAAAGGAAGGGCATCAGCGAGCGTGATGCTGGGTACCTAGATGATTTGGCTGTCATGGTTGAATAGCTGAGAGTGTGTGCAAGCAGCGAGATGCGATTATGTGGCCTGTAGCCGTGCGAATGAGACAATGGCGAGGAATGATTTGGCTGTGCTGTAATTGATTGAGTTTGCTGGTAAATGAGTGACGGAAATATGGTACATTGAGCAGCGTGTGAAGTTAATGGTGAAACTGATGGTATACCAGGATGCAATCACTGACCTTGACCTCTTATGTAAGGTCATTGGACTCCTTGCCTTAGCACATCCAAGTCTTTGGGGATAAACCCCTAGCATTGACCAACATGACTATCTGGCTTTGTTACCTTCTAGAGGTTTGTGTGGAGATATTCCTAGTTCCATGTGCATAGAAGAAATGTCTTCTCTCTGCACCTGCTCAACCAAGACCTCCAATCCAACAGCAATCACTGTGGCGCCCACTTTCTACAATCATTCAATAATCTTCTTGGTCGTCCTCTCTTCACCAATGAATTTTAGCATTTGCTGCAGCTGGAACGCACCACTCTTTGAGAAAGTCAAGGCTAGCTTTAACTGGTGATGGACTCTCGTCACATTGTGTGTGCTTTTTTTCTCTCAGGCACATAGCCTCTCAATGGTGTGCAAGTGCTGAGTGGCATGCAGAAATCCTTTATTGCAGAAGGCAGTGCAAAGATGAGTGCTGCCTGGATCTGGGGCAATGCAGGTGGGTTCATCACGCATCCAGGATGGTCAGTTCTCTGCTTTTGTACTGGATATCCACATTTCACTATTTCTCCCACTATTCTGGGTGTCCCGTTTTTGAAGCTCACACCATCCACAGTGCCACGATCCAGCCAGAGGGAAACTGTGTTTGTAAGACTATAATAGGTAGGTCGTTCGGCCCTGGACTCTGCTTCTGCTACTCAATAGGATCAAGGCTGATCTGATTGTCCTTACGTTCACTTTCCTGCCCTTTCCTGTAACCCTTGATTCCCCGACTGATCAAGAATCTATCTCAGTCTTAAATATACGCAAAGACTCCCTCCCCCCAGCACCACAACTGTCTGTGGGAAGGACTTCCAAAAACTCCAATTCTCTGAGAGAAGGAATTCCTCCTCATCTTAGTTTTAAATTAGTGCCCCTTATTCTGAGACTATGATCTCTAGTCCCATGAGGGGAAACATCCTGTCTGTCAAGCTACCTTAAGAATCCTATATGTTTCAATGATATCACCTCTCATTCTTCTAAACCCCAGTGTATAAATCCCCCAGTCTGTTTAATCTTTGCTCAGAAATCAATCCCTCCATACCAGGGATCGTTTGAGTGAACCTTGTCAAACTGCCTCCAATGAAACGTTATCTTTCCTCAAATAAGGTGATCAAAACAGCTCACAGTACTCCAGATGTGGTCTCACCAGCACCATGTCCAGTTGCTGTAAGACGTCCCACCTTGTATACTCCAACAGCCTTGAAATAAGGGGCAACGCTCTATTAACCTTCCTGGTTACCTGCTGCACCTGTGTGCTAGCTGTCTGTGTTTCAGGCCGAAGTCTGCACAAGTCCCTTTGTGTTGCAGCTTCTTTCAGTTTTTCTCCATTTAGGTAATTCCTAACAGTATTGCACTATGGTGGAGGTTGTCAATTAGTAGCTCAGAACTGGATATCGCTGAATAAAGGGATATGCTTTTCTTGATACACAAAAACTGTACATAACTGCTTTATTACCTGTGTATGTACGCAAAGATTTTTATGAATAAGGTATATCTTTTGCAACAAAAGAATCTGCACAGAAATTTGTAGATCAGGGTTTGTGGTTTATATCTAATATTTTTGGCCTCCGCCAAAGGTCACCCGACATCTTGTGCCATCCCCATGTTTGCAACAGGACTGGGTGAAGTTTGTATCCAGAAGCTTTAATAACATGTAGCGCAGTATCTAAACTGTAGATGGCAGTGTGGTAAAATGGAAACAACAGCATGAGCCACTCAAAAGCTTTATATAAATACCTTATTGATATTCTCCTGTTCAAAGATGACATAGCTTTGGAGAAGATAGGACTTGAACCCAGGTCTCCTGGCCCAGAGGCAGGGACACTACCGCTGCACCACAAAAGCCACTTCTAATACCTCATAAGCTGTCTCAAAGGCCTCAAAATGTATTGTGTGCTGTTATCTCGATGAACACCTTGGGAGCTTTTTATCCAAGCTTTCAGTAATGTTAGCAAAAAAGCTGCCACGAGGATTTATTGAATGATCACCTGCTATTTGATTTCAGAAGCAAAGGATTTCTTTTCAAATGACTTAAAACCAGCAGCTGGGCTTCATAAGGTTTTTGATGCTGGGCCAGCGCCAGATAGGAATGAAGGTTTGGATGAAAGGAATGAATGGTAGTGGATGATTAAACAACTCACTGGAGGAAGAGGTTCCACAAATATCCCCATCCTCAATGATGGAACATCAGTGCAAAAGATAAGGTTGAAGCATTCGCAGCAATCTTCAGCCAGAAGTGCTGAGTGGATAATCCATCTCGGCCTCTCCAGTGGCCCCTTGCGTTACAGATACCAGTCTTCAATCAATTTGATTCACTCCAAGTGATATCAAGAAACTGTTGGAGGTACTGGATACTGCAAAGGGCTATGATCCTTGGCAACATTGCAGCAATAGTACTGAAGTATTGTGCTTGGAAATTTTGCTGCTCCCCTAGCCAAGCTGTCTCTGTACAGTTATGACCCTGGCATCTACCTGACAGTGTGGAAAGTTGTCCAGATATGACCTGTACACAAAAAAGCAGGACAAATCCAACGCGGCCAATTACCATCAGCAGTAAAGCGATGGAAGGTGTCACCAACAGTGCTTTCAAGCAGCAGGTGCTCAGCAATAACCTGCTCAGTGACACCCAGTTTGGGTTCCGCCAGGGCCACTCAGCTCCTGACCTTATTATAGCCTTGGTTTAAACAAGGACAAAAGAGCTCAATTCCAGTGGTGACGTGAGAGTGACAGCCCTTGATATCAAGGCTGTATTCAACCAAGTGTGGCATCAAAAAGCCCTAGCAAAACTGGAATCAGGGAATCAGGAGGAATTTATTGAGAGTGCTATTTAGAGTGTAAAGAGAACTAGTTGTGGTTGTTGGAGTGCAGTCCTCTCAGTTTCAGGACATCTCAGCAGGAGTTCCTCAGGGCAGTTTCCTAGGCCCAACCATCTTCAGCTGCTTCAATGACCTTCCCTCTGTCACAAATCAAAAGTAGGCATGTCCACTAATGACTGCACAATGTTCAACAACATTCATGGCTTCTCAGATACTGAAGCATTCTATGTCCAAATGCAGCAAGACTTGAACAGTACCTAATCTTGGGCCGACAAGTGAATAGAACATTTATACAACACAAGTGCTAATCAAGCACCATCTCAAACAAAACAGAAACGAACCATCGTCCCTTGACATTCAATGGTATTTCTGTCATTGAGACCGCCTGCCTCCCCCCTCCCGCCCCCATGATCCTGGGGGTTACCATTGACCAGAAACAGGACTAGACTAGGCCTATAGCTCCAACAATACTCAAGAAGCTTGACACCATCCAGGACAAAGCAACCCACTTAATTAGCGCCACATCCACAAACATTCACTCCTGCCATCACAAAGGCATAACAGTAATGCATTACAGAAATTCACTAAGGCTCCTTACAAAACACCTTACACATTCATAACCACTACTATCTAGAAGGACAAGGGCAACAGATACATGGGAATACCACCACCCTCAAGTGCCCCTCCAAGTCACTCACCATCCTGACTTGGAAATACATCACCACTCCTTCAGTGATGCTAAGACAAAATCATGGACTCTGTCCTGAACAGCACAATGGGTTTATCTACACCAAATGGGTCACAGTAGCTCAAGAAGGCAGCTCACAACCACCTTCTCAAAGATAAATAGGGATGAGCAATAAATGTTGGCCTGGCAGCAATGCCTTCATCTCTTGAAAAAAAAAAGTGGCCATTCTGCTCATCGAATTCATTAACCAATTCCATTTCTTCACACTATTACAATAGTTCTGTAAATTTATTTCCCTCAAGTACCCATTCCAATTTCCATAAAAAATCATCCATCGTGTCCACCTTAACCCATTGTAGTAAATAGGGAATTCTGGACCATCACCACTCTTTCTCATGAGTTCTGGTTATCTTTTGTCCAAAACATTAAATCTGTGACCCCTGACCCTTGTACCATCTCCTTAATGGGAAAAGGTTTTCTTACCCAAACTGGTGATGCATCTCTTTCAAATCTCCCCTCAATCTCCTTTGTCCCAAGGAGAACAAACAAGCTTCTCCAATGTAACTTTTTCAGTAAAATCCCCACCCCTGAAACCAACTTGGTGAACATCCTCTCAAGGATCTTTGTGCCCTTCCTAAAGTGTACTGATTAAAACTGGACACAATAATGTCACTGTGGCTAGACCAGGACTCAATACAGGTTCAGTATAATTTCCCTACTTCAGTAAAGAATTTTTAATAAACTGTAGACATTATCAGAATGCAAACACAATATTCCAACACAGCCAAGAATCGAAATATTTTTAAAATGTTGTCAGAAATGACTTGGCTTCAGATCTTCTCTCTGGTTCACATACCAAACTAATCCAACTGTTGATTTAAACAAATCATTGTATAAACGTTTATTCTATTTATTTGTTCATGGGATATTCGTGTCATTGGCTGGGCCAGCATTTATTGCCTGTCCCTAATTCCCCACTACAAAATGGCTGCCTTCATGAGCCACTGTCATCCATCGGGATAGGCAGACCCACAATGCTGTTAGGGACGTTCCAGGATTGTGACCCAATGACAGATTGGAACAGCAATGTAGTTTCAAATCAGGACAATGTGAAGTTCAGAAGGGAACTTTGGTGTTTCCCATGAATCCCTAAATGTGCTATATTGCAATGCTGGGCATAACTTGCAGGAAGAGCTTTCCACTTTCTGTCTTCTCCCTTTACAGAGAATTTTGAAAGTGTTATCACCATACCCTTGATAAAGCAAAATCCCACTTAGATCAAGCATTACAACTTCCAGGCAAGTTCTGCATTGTTACAGATTAAATGTTTAAGCACAGTCTCCTGTGTCTGCTCTAGTAATTCAGTCTGCTGTCATAATTTCCATGGCACTGTTCAGAAAAAAAACAGCAAGTTGTTTGCAAGGCCTTGAGCAGCTTCCCACAGGGTGTTGCTGCATGGAAAATGGCTGACACATTTGATGTATTGTGTTGTAAAATAACTGTGGAGCCGATAGTCGAGAGGGTTAACTGTACCCATATGTTAACCATGGCTACTGAGCACGTATGTTGAAAAACTATCACATTGTCAGATAACATGGGACTGAGATCTGATGGAAGCCCAACTCTACTATGCTTACCTACGTAGTTATCCTTTTTTTTTTGACAGCGCTTAAGACCAAGGATGACTATCTTCCACTCCAGTGGTATAAAGAGGGTGGATGAGATGCTCAGGGTTTCATACACTCATATTTATCGGCAAAAGACGTTAACGGCCTTGTGTTCAGCCCTTGTATGTCTTCATGTCAAAGTGCTTTATATGGCCGAGTCTTTGTTTAATGTAGTGTCTCAGCAGTTCATGGACCTAACAAGATTTAGCACACCCAGAAGTTCAGACTTAATGTGTAATATGATCAAAACAATGAGGTTTGTGAATAATATTCTCTTGCTCAGACGTGTACTATTAGTTATATGTTATAATCACAGGAAGAATTGAATTACACCAACAGAGCCTTCCATATGGATCATCAGAATGATTTGTTCCCCAATGTTTCACAGGAAGCATTTGGTGCAATGATTGAAAATTATTATTACAAAACCATGAAGATGGAAGAACCTCAGTCGCACACATATCGTTTGAAGTTATTCTTATTCTTTTTGTTGTTTCCAAACTTAGTGTTATCTAATGCTAGAACACTTCTTCTTCATTTCTATGTTTAGAAAAAGACTGAGGGATTTTAACACAAAGTACCATGGATATTGTAAATCTGAACCACAAATCAAATAGAAATGCTGTATATACGTAGTGCGGTAGGCATCTTCTGTCAAGAGCAAAACAGAACTAATGCTTTGGCTCAAGATGACTTCTGATCAGTTTTGAGAAAAGATTTTCTCGACCTTAAAGATAACAACGAATAATCTGATATGAATTTTATCGCTGAATTATGGTGAAGTATGGTTGATATGACATTGATGATGTTATTTTAGTCACCAAAGTGAAATAATTTCCAGCATTTCACAAGATGCATCAAAACAAAGAGGCCACTACTGCCTGCAATTCCATCAGTAATTTAGCAAGTGCCTGTCAACTTTACATGATTTAAAATTTGTGTTCTTTCTGCTATTGTTTATAACTGCTTCTGATGCTTGAGCATTCTTGTGACCAGCTTGAAACCCATCATGGAGTGTGGGATTACTGTGGCCGTGGATACCTGGTTTAGCATCAATTGCTGCAGTGAATATTCAGCAAGCACTTCACTTAACTGTTCACAAGTTTGTTTCTGCACTGGCATGACAACATGTGTAAATATTAATAAGACAATCCCAGTGCATCACTAAATGATAATCAGCAGGTGAATGTCACAGAATTAATCATAATAAATTAATGACTTGCAAACAATGATGAACTTTCCATTTAAATTTTGAAATATCTACATTTCCATAGTGTTACAAACATCTCAAAGCATCAGTAAATTTTCCAAGTACCATGACTATTATTATGGAAATAATGCAACCAATATTCTGGAAAAGTAACTCTCAACAAATGCCAACAGATGACGCCCAACTCATCCTATCCATATGCTCCTGCTCCCATGACCCCATTCTTCCTAAGCAGCTGACCATCCCATTTTTCCTTCCCGGTTGTGTTAATGATATTGTTATTGGCTCCGTCTCATGGGATTCTACCTACCTCTTTCAAATCTGCCATCCATAGAACATTCCTGTCCCTCGACCAGCCAGGGGTGTTTGATGCTGACGTGAGTGAAAATAGCAGAAAATCTCCAAACCAATGCAGTAATGTCCAACAGAAAAACCTTCCACCACAACTTTGATTTCCCTAAAGCTCAGTGAGAAGTGCCAATTATAAACTGTATGGTGTGAACAGAGCTGACTGTAAGTTGAGAGCAATCTAACCACTTGACACTCAATTAGTCATGGCTCATAATGCAGCTGGAAGCTTTTTAACAAATATTTCCACACCCTACTCATAAGGATTTGTCATTCTTTTACGGTGCCAAGAATTGAAGGCTGATCACCACTCCCAGTCACATGGTATTGCAATTCCTGATGCCCAGTGGATTCATGCGTTCAACTTGCCAACCTCATGTGTTGCTGCCAATCTGGAAGTCACCCTGTCGATTAGTCTGGGAACATGAATACGATGTATCCTTTCACAAAACTGGGTGATCAGTGCCTGTGACAAAGGCTACAGTCAGTGAATAGATCTTGACTCTTGTGCCTCAGAATGATTGCACGATAGCAGCCTGTGTGACATGGAGTTTGTGAAAGTGAAAACTGGGACAGAAGCAAAATGAATCGCCATTGCTCATTTTATGTTTCCATCTGAAGTGAAATCTCAGCCCCTTCCCCTCAGAGATTAATTTGAGAGATTGCTGCATGAGCGCAATCCTTGAAAACCAATCAACTGAAAGCCTCAATGGATTATGATGTGTTGGCCATTCTCCGTACCTGAATGCTTATGATTGTTATAAACCGAGTTTCTGGCCAACCTGGTTTGGATCAGGCAGCCGGCGTTTTATCTACACCTTTCAAAAATTATGTAAAATATGAAATACTCCTTTTCTCTCCTGCCCCCATTTTTTCTGGTACATCAGTGACTGGGGCAAGAGTTTGGCATTGTGGCATTGTCTGAGAGTTCAGCTGAACTCAGTATCACTTGATAGTGCAGTCTCCTGCAGTTTGGACATTTTTGCAGGTTTGCAAGTGCGTTTTTACTTCAGTCCCTGGTGGCATATTTGAAATGCTCAAGTTCAGACTGCGACCAGCCTATCTGGCAGAGCGAAAGGTGGAGAACCTATTAAAGGAATTCAAACATTAAAAAAAATGAGGTCAGAGTTAATTGAAAAAAAGTGTAGAATTTTAAACTAAAATCACTGTTGGCAAAGAACTGAGTCCTTGCAGCTAAAAACACTGACAGGCTGGTTTCAAGGGTTCTTTGTATGAAGAACTTGTTGGTTTGGGTTCTATGTTTCTTGTTATGTCGCTCAACACTGAAGACCCCATTTTGCTCAGAGTTCACTGCTGGAAGGAGATGACAGTTCGTTTTTCAGATTTTGTGCCCCGCTATCTGCCTTATAGGGTCATAATCTCACAACGTTCTGACTCAGAGGCGAGAGTGCAATCAATCAGCCAGAAAAAGAACATAACCACTGAGAGATAGTAAGAACTGCAGATGCTGGGAGTCAGAGACAGCACGGTGTGGAGCTGGATGAACACAGCAGGCCAGGCAGCATCAGAGGAGCAGGAAAGTTGACGTTTTGGGTCGGGACCCTTCTTCGGTCCCGACCCGAAATGATAACCACTGAAGTAGCATGCTGGGGATTTATAAACACTAATCTTTGCCCAGTACAATTTCAAGACCAACATGTTTATTTGAAAGCCATTTTCTTAAAACAAAAAACTGGCATTTAAAATGGCAGTTAACTGTCATTTGTTATTTCTGTACCATTTGGTGGTTATCAGATTGAAAACTTGCAGACCATATTTGAGCACTAAATTTTAAATTTTGTTGTTATGTGAGCTTAAGTACAGGACTGCAGTGAAAAGTGTATAATGTTACCATGCATGACGCCATGTTAGGTACCAAGGTACCGAGGTACAATAAAAGCTTAGGTACAAAGTAATAAGAGAAACAAGAGTTAAAAAATGCATTACACAATCTCCCCTTGTCATTATAAGTCATTACCATCTCTGAATCCCCCACCATCCACATCTTGGGGGTTACCATTGAGCAGAAACTGAACCAAACTCACCATATAAATAAATCCATTACAAGAGAAGGTCTGAGGCCAGCAGTCTTGCAGTGAGGAACTCACTCCTGACTCCCCACAGCCTGTCCACCATTTGCATGGCACAAGTCAGGAATGTGAGGGAATGCCCCCCAGTGGAGGAGCACAGCTCCAGCAACACTTAAAAAGCTCATGCAGGACAAAGCAGCCCACTCCACCACCCTCAACATTCATTCCATCCACCACCAATGCACTGCATCAGCACTGTGTACTGTTGTACCATTGCATAGATCTGAGAGCAGACAGGCAGTTAAAACAATTAGATATCAGTATGATACATGACTTTCTCATATAAAGGTACCCACTTCTACTTCAGTAACAGTAGTAACAGGAGTATTAATAGTCTGCTTACAGTTATTGTACCTTTGTTCTATATAATCATTAGGCACACTACCCAGACTATGTGTAATTCTGAGGTCATATAGCAGTGTAAATAGATAATGTTATTATAAAATTTCAACATGTCTCAACATGAACTCATTTTTATTAGTACGTGTTACAAGGGTTAACCAGCAGGGAGCACTCAGACTATATCATACACATGATGCTGTTTATCCAGAAACTACGGTGGTAGCTAGTTATATTAAAGATTCATAGCCACAGTGGAAGTTGCAAAGCCTTTTCTTAACTGTCACTAGGGAAGGGGATGGCCCAGTGATATTATCACTAGACTATTAATGCAGAAACTTGGCTAATGTTCTGGGGACCTCGGTTCAAATTCCATCATAGCAGATGGTGTAGTTTGAATTCAATGAAAGAAAACCTTGAATTTTTTAAGAATCTACTGATGACTATGAAACCATTGTCAATTGTCAGAAAACACCATCTGGCTCACATGAAGGAAATCTGTAATCCTCTCCCTCTGAAATGGTCTAGGAAGCCATTCAGTTGTATCAATCACTATGAAGTCTCATAAAAGAAATGGAACCGGAAAGATACGTAATATTGAACTAGGCACTGAAAAAGACAACAGCAGAAACAGCCCTGTTGACCCCTCAAGGCCTCCTCAGTGACATTTAGGGGCTAGTGCCAAAATTAGGAGAGGTGTCACACAGACTAGTCGAGCAACAGCGTGACATAGTCATACTCACAGAATCATACCTCACGGACAATGCCCCAGATACCACCATCACCATCCCTGGGTATGTCCTGTCCTACTGGCAGGACAGACCCAGCAGAAGTGGCAGCACAGTGATATATAGTTGGGAGGGGGTTGCCTTGGGAGTCCTCAACGTTGACTCTGGATCTCATGAAGTCTCATGGCTTCAGGTTAAACATGGGTAAGGAAACCTCCAACTGATTACCACATACCGTCCTTCCTCTGCTGACGAATCAATACTCCTCCGTTTTGAACAACACTTGGAGGAAGCACTGAGGATAGCAAAGGCATAAAAGTACTCTTGGTAGGGGACTACAATGTCCACCACTAAGAGTGGCTCAGCGGCAGCACTACTGATTGAGCTGGTCGGATCCTGAAGGACATAGCTGCGAGACTGGGTCTGCAACAGGTGGTGAGGGAGACAACAAGACGGCAAAACACGCTTGACCTTATCCTTACCAATGTGTTGCAGGCAAATGCATCTGTCCATCTGTAAGAGTGACCACTGCACAGTCGTTATGGAGATGAAGTCCTGAGAACACCCTTCATCGTGTTGTGTGACACTATCACCTGTGCTAAATGGGCCAGACTTCGCACAGATCTAGTAACTCAAAACTGGGCATCCATGAGGTGCTTTGGCCATCAAAAGCAGCAGATTTGTACTCTAACACAATCTGCAACCTCACAGCCCAGCATAATCCCACTCAACAATTACCATCAAACCAGGGGATCAACCCTGGTTCAATGCAGAGTGCAGGAAGGCATGCCAGAAGCAGCACCAGACTAAAATTGAGATGTTAACCTGGTGAAGTTACCAAACAGGACTACTTACATGCCAAACAGCATAAGCAGCAAGTGATAGACAGAGCTAAGCAATCCCACAATCAACAGATCAAATCAAATCTAAGCCCTGCCACATTCAGTTGTGAATGGTGGTGGACAATTATAAACTCACTGGAGGAGAAGGCTCCACAAATATCCCCATCCTCAATGCTGGAAGAACCCAGCACACTGGTGCAAAAGATAAGGTTGAAGCATTTACAGAAATCTTCAGCCAGAAATGCCAAGTGAATGACCCATCTTGGCCTCCTCCAGTGGTCCCCAGATACCAGTCTTCAACCAATTCAATTTACTCCCACGTGCTATCAAGCAGCACCTGCTCAGCAATAACCTGCTCAGTGATGCCCAGTTTGGGTTCCGCCAGGGCCACTCAGCTTCAGACCTCATTACAGCCTTGGTTCAAACGTGGACAGAACAGCTGAATTTCAGAAGTGAGGTTAGAGCGACAGCCCTTGATATCAAGGCTGCATTCGACCAAATATGGCATCACAGAGCCCTAGCAAAACTAGAATTGATCGGTATCAGGGGAAACTCTCCACTGGCTAGAGTGATACCTGGCAGATAGGAAGATGGTTGTTGTTGCTGGAGGTCAGTCATCTCAGCTCTTAAGATATTTCTACAGGAGTTCCTCAGGGTAGTGTCCTAGGCCCAACCATCTTCACCTGCTTCATCCCTCCATTATAAGGTCAGAAGTGGTGATGTTTGCTGATGATTGCACAATGTTCAGCACCATTTGTGACTCCTCAGATACTGGAATAGTCCATGTTCCAATGCAACAAAATCTGAACAATATCCAGGCTTAGGCTGAACATTTAGCAAGTAACATTTGTGCCACACAAATGCCAGGCAATGACCATCTCCAATAAGAGACAATCTAAGCACCGCTCCTTGACATTCAATGGCATTACTATCATTGAATACCCCACAATCAACAACCTTGGAGTTACCATTGACCAGAAACTGAACTGGACTTGCTATGTGAATAAAATGGCTACAAGAGCATGTCAAACGTTAGGAATCTTGCAGTGAGGAACTCATCTCCTGACTCCCCACAGCCTGTCCACCATTGACTAGGAACAAGTCAGGGGCGTGATGGAATAGTCCCCACTTGTTCGAATGGGTACAGCTCCAACAACACTAATGAAGCTTGATGCCATCCAGAACAAAACAACCCACCTGATTGGCACCATATCCAAAAATATCCACTCCCTCCACCACCAACGCTCAGTAGCAACAGTGTGTACTATCTGCAGATACACTGCAGAAACTCACCAAAGATCCTCAGGCAGCATCTTCCAAACCCACGACCACTTCCGTCTAGAAGGACAAGGGCAGCAGATACATGGGAACACCACCACCTCCAAGTTCCCCTCCAAACCACTCACCATCCTGACTAGGAAACATATCACCACTCCTGGTGGTGAGTCAAAACCCTGGAATTCCCTCCCTAAGGACATTGTGGGTCAACCCACAGCAGGTGGACTGCAGCAGTTCAAGAAGGCAGCTCACTATCATCTTCTGTAGGGCAACTGGGAATAGGGGACAAAAAAGCTGGCTCAACCAGTGACAACCACTTCCCATAAATAAATATTGAAGAAAATTAATCATCTACATGAATTCAGAGCTGGATATACAAGCAGTAATCCAGGGCAAAAGTGATCTAAACTGTTTAGAAGTGCAGCAGTGTTGTTTCCAATGTCTGTAAGTGTCTTACCTCTACTGTAGGCATGGCTAGCTTCTCCAATGACTCAGTGCTACAGTGTGTGACCTTTGTGGCAGATTCACAGTTCGGCTCCTTGCTAGGCCTCCTGCAGACAGTGCAGGGCTGTTTCTCTCCATCAGTGTTTGTGGGGACATGGAGAGTTGCATGGGAGCTGCTGCTTTCCCCATTGCCCACATCGTCTGTACTGCTATTGGTTGATTCTGTCGTTTTGTTTTGCAAGAAGTGTTACAAAACCAGACTGAGATGCCTGTGACTTCACCCCAGTTTCCTTTCTTGCCATCAATGTCACATGCAGGTGCATGTCTGCAACATTTAAAGCAGAAGTAAAATACTATTTCAAAGTTAGAAGTCAACAACAAAATTAAAAAATGCATTACAATGAATTACGGATGTTTATACTGGCATTTTAAAGAGTTTGGAACTTTTCAAAGGAAATTGCAAAAGTAATAGCCATTGTATGGATTGCCAATTCACTGACATCCTGACAGAGTTTCAGTTATTTAAACAAAGAATACACCTACTTAACAGATGTCAAAATCCTGGAACACCTTTTCGGAACCTATTGTAGGTGTACTTACACCCAGGGCTGCAGCAGTTCAAGAAGGTGGCTCATCCGACCTTCTTCTGGGCAATTAAGTATGGACAATAAATGCTGGCCTTGCCAGTGACAACTAATCCCTCTGAAAGAAAAATATAGTGGATGAGATTTGAATGAGTTTGAATATTGTTAATTCCAAGAAATGGAAGCTTAGTCTCATTTCATTCATTTAGCGTCAGAACCAGGCTCTTCCAGGTTAAAACATAGAACATAGAACAGTACAGCACAGTACAGGCCCTTCGGCCCACGAGTTGTGCCGAACTTTTACCCTAATCCTAAGGTCTTTCTAACCTCCACCCCTACCTTATACTATTATCCATATGCCTATCTATTAGCCGCTTAAATGCCCTTATTAAGGCTGACTCCACTACTCTCTCCGGCAATCCATTCCACGCCCTGACCACTCTCTGAGTAAAGAACCTTCCTCTGACGTCTCCCCTATATCTATCTCCACTCACTTTAAAACTATGCCCCTTTGTAATAGCTACCTCCACCCTAGGAAAAAGTCTCTGGCTGTCCATTCTATCTATACCTCTGATCATTTTGTACACCTCTATCAAGTCACCTCTCATCCTTCATCATTCTAAAGAGAAAAGCCCTAGCTTTCTCAACCTCTCCTCGTAAGACCTTCCCTCCATTCCAGGCAACATCCAGGTAAATCTCCTCTGCACCTTTTCCAACAATTCCACATCTTTCCTGTAATGAGGCGACCAGAACTGGACACAATACTCCAGATGTGGCCGAACCAGGGTTTTGTATAGCTGGAGCATAACTTCACGGCTCTTGAACTCAATCCCTCTATTAATGAAAGGTAACACACCATACGCCTTCTTAACAACTCTATCCACCTGGGTGGCAGCTTTCAGGGAACTGTGGGCATGAACTCCAAGATCCCTCTGCTCTTCCACACTGCCAAGAATCTTTCTGTTAGCCCTGTATTCTGCTTTCAAATTTGTCCTTCCAAAATGAATCAGCTCACACTTTTCAGGGTTAAACTCCATCTGCCATCAGGTTGTGGCAAGGTTAGATGCAGAGTGAAAGAGCAAGGAAAAATAGCAGGAGTTTCTTGGTAAGTGTTTCTTAAACAACATTTCCTGAAGTTTCAGGTTTTGGAACAATCCTGTTTGAAAATTCCTAACCTGTTTACACGGGCACTGAATTGGTAAACTAGCCTTTAACCTTCATGGCCTCAATTCAAATCTGACCCTGATGGATTGCACGCAAGTCTACTCTTGCTGCCAGCTGTAGGTGTCTTACAAAATGGATTTAGACAGTTGAGCCCAGTTACAGATGGACATGTACTCACAACATAAAAAGGCATTAATTTATCCATTTCCTTGCTAGTAGTCATCAACAGCATAGAGCAACGCTGCCAGGACTGGCTCTCTGGGATAGTGATACTGTAGGAGTTAAGGACATCTGAGACACATTAGAGGGGAATTTGTTCTGCATCTCATCATAACGTGACCTTGCACAATCTGGATCTGACACAGAATTTGTGAAAGGGAAATATGTTCTATTTCTTGGAATTAACTTTTCTCACTTTGCTATGTGCAATTCTTCAGTAGATGACAAAAGAATAGTTGCTGCAGAATAGGATCAATCAGGCAGAGTCGACATGTGCAAATGTAAGTCTACAAAGAAACACAGCCACATTTCTGTTCAAACTAAACAGATGATGCTGTGGCTTTAAGAGGTGTGTTTTGTCCTGGTTTTGTTTAGAGAGAGAGATTGGGGAATAGGTGCTGAGCTGTCTATGAGAAAATAAACAACATGTGAAGCCTTGGGTGTTCTTTTTTATAAAAGCGGAACAATAGAAGCAGCCTGAACGGGTGTGATCAAACTCTCACTCACAGAACCAGGGATTTTTACTTTTCAGCAGCTCTCACTGTTGGGGTCTTGAAGAAGTGGAAGCTGTTTCTTCTCTTTCTCGATTACAGCCAAAAGTTGGGTGTTCTCTTCCTGGGCTGTTGGATTGCATATGAGACAAATCTGTTTTCTGAATTTGCCTTTTGCCAAAGGTATGTTTATGCAATGTTATCATATTGGAACAGTTAATTCGTAAT
This sequence comes from Rhincodon typus, assembly GCF_021869965.1. Lineage (NCBI taxonomy): Eukaryota > Metazoa > Chordata > Chondrichthyes > Orectolobiformes > Rhincodontidae > Rhincodon > Rhincodon typus. Next base: position 9,035 of record NW_025967693.1, on the reverse strand, counting down.
AGTCACTGTATCTATTATTCTGTTAAGCTTTGCAATAGAGTTAATTTATTCCAAGTCCTTCTTTCGTTTGGTGTATTTTAACTATAGCGTTTGAATAAATTGTGTTTTGCTTAATGTCGAGTAGTTTGACCAATCGAATTGCATCTGGTACAAAACACCTGCCATTTACCTTTAAAAGAAGAAAAGTTAGGGTCTAGGCTTACTTATTACCGTATATACTTGAGTAAAAGTTGATCTCATGTAAAAGTCGACTCCCTATTTTTGGTCAAAAAATCTTGAATTTTCCATATATCTCATGTAAAAGTTCTAGTTCTTCACAGATCATTTGTGAGTCAAGGTATTATCCTGTACATAAATGGTACAATGAGGAAATGATTGGTGAGACTGTATGAGTCAAATGTCCGATAACTTTTTTTAAATCAGAAATAAAAGCTTAAAATGTTAGTTTAAAAAACTAAAACAAAAATAGATGAGAGAAAATGGAGGGAAATGGAAGAATTTGATGTATCAGCTCAAAATCAGGTATTTGTGGAATAGGGTCATAGACTTAGTTGAGGTTTTGAAATTTCCTCATTATTTTGTATCAAAATGCTGACCAGAAAGAAGCCAAAAGTAGTGTTTAAACTGAAAGTTATATACGTTTATGAAGCTTTATTTGGTGCTGAAGATGTTGAACAGTGAAATTTTACAGGATTTTAAAGAACTTTTGTATTTGACATGCTTAATTTAAGATGTACCATGTCATTGTAATTTAAAGTTGTATTATATTTTCTACTTCACTTTTTGTATGTATAAATAAAAGCTTACTAATTCATTTTTGTTTCTATTGTCTTCATCCAGTAATTACTGTAATTTGTTGTGTTTTTTCTTTATTCCTTTAGAGATCAATTGGGCTTCTGCTAATGATTTTGGACTGTAGCATGAATTTCAGCCCCTCAAAAGTAGTATATATGTAATAGTCAACCCCATAAATTTAACCTTAAAAAATGTCTAAAAAATTCAATTTTTACATGCATATTTTGAGGGGGGATCTGGTCTGGTCCATAACATTACAATTTCAAGGGCTTCTCCAGGGTTTTCAACAGGCAGACTGGCAGGGTTTCCCAGAGAAATGGTGTCAATGGTCTATTTCTGTTGTCTTTGTGGGAACTCCTACTGACTTCCTGCTAAAATCACAACAAGAGATTAGGAGCACACCAACACCTCACCATCAAATCCAGAATTTCACAGCTACTCTTTCTGTAATGAATGAAGCTTCCTGAGGATATATTTTCCTCTGTTTCCTAGTTTTAGGCAACAAGAACAGGTGTGAGTATAAATTAGAAGCATTGCTTTCTGCTCAAACAACTCTTCTTTACAAAATATATTGGCAGAGGAAAATATACCACAAATTGATTACAGAGTGCATGGTTGTTCTTTTCCAAGAAAGCCAGGTAGTGCAGGAAGGATCTGGAGCCAATCTTTCAGAATCATTTTATTTAAAGAGATGAACATTACAAGATTGCACATCCAACAAATAAATAAACAAAGCAGTGTGCTCTTAGTTATAGGAGCTTAGAGGGAAAGTTGGTAGTGAGTCACGTTCTTGAACCGTTACAGTCATCTAGTTAAAGTATTCACAGCAGTGCTGTTAAGAGAGGGGTTTTGACTCAGCACTGATTAAAGGACCTTAATGTATTTTCAAGTCATGACGATATGTGACATTTTTTACAACACTGCGACAGACAGCTATAGCAAATCAGTCTTTCTACCCCCCAATACTGTAAAAGTAATCAATCAAAGACTCCAATAGTCACTCTATTGATTCCTAACCAGACCGTTGAATAACCAATCTCAGACTTTGTGAATAATTCATTTCTAGGCATCGATTTTAAAGAGAAGAATTAACTGTTTATTAAATATACAATATCTTTGTCAGAGAGAAAATTAAACAACAAGATAATCTAATTAATATCTAGGCTTTAAACCCAAAATATTTGTTTTCAGAGCCATTCACACTAAAGACAGACAGACAAACAAACACAGTTCATGGATAAATAGAGAAAATAACAAAACGGGCCAGATTACTGAAACGGCTTTCACTATGCAACGTTTCACAGGTATAGATACCGATCCTGAGGTGGTATTAAAGGATATGGGCCAAAGGCAGGTATAGTTAGGCCAGAGGTCAGCCATGATCTCATTGAATGGCAGAACAAGCATGAGGGGCTGCATGTTGCACTCCTGTTCCGATGTTCCTAAATTCAACTGTCACACTGATTTGAGCTCATCTCTTCAGATTATTTGTCTAAGACTTTGCAGAGCTACTTCACCACCTTATCTTAAATAAACTACTTTTTTAACACAAGTGCACAAGTGATAGGAGAAGGAGTAATCAAATGGCCCATCGAGGCTGCTCCATCTATTACAATTGGTCTTCAACACAATTTTCCCACCCATTCCCCATATCCTTTTGATTCCCTGAGATCCCAAAAATCTGTCTATTCCAGTCTTAAATGTACTCAACAATGTCGTATGTACAACCATCTAGAGGGTAAGAGAGTTCTACAGATTCACAACCCTTTGAATTAATTTCTCTTCATCTCAATGCTAAATGATCTGCCTTTACCCTGAGACCGTGCTTGTGTTTCAGATTCCCCAGACTGTACAAACAATCTGTAGGTGTCCAACCTATTCATCTCCTTCAGAATTGTGCATGCTTTAAGTGATATTCATTGAAGTCCATTTGATCAACAGGACGCCAGAGAGCACGCCCTTTCTCCATTCCCAAATTCTGTACTTCAGGAGGGTGCGAAGGGCCTCAGTTTAATACTTATCTAAAAGCTAGCACACCTGATGTCACTGTTAGTGCCATGAGTGGTAATATTATAGACACTTTTCTTTATATGGTAGATAATCTTTTTTGTAAATGAACACAAACAGCTGTAAAATGTCTGCCAGAAGACACTTGATTTTTCTTGTGGATTCAACAACATTTGTCAACTGGAGGAATCAGACAGTTCTCTTGAGCGATCACAAAATGCAAATAAAATTCAGTGGGCTTCAGGCATCACAACTGAGAAGTGTGTGAAATGTTTGTGATAACAACAAGGAGTCAGTAAGATACTTCATAGAGATTCCAGAAAAATTGACTTCCTTGCCTTTTCTTTGGAACAGTTCCTCATTGCAGTTTCATACCAGGCAGTTTGAATTGTACAAAAGTCTGGCTACGAATATCCACTTTGTGCAGAGATCTCAGAAGACCCTGCAAAGACAGTTTCAGGTCACAGCTCTTAGCTGAAGTAACTGAACAATGTGACAAAGTTGAGTTTTCTGTTAGCCACCAAGAGTCACAGAGAAACATGTCCTGTTCTGCTAGAAAGGAATCCAGGCAGTTTTCAAGTCTTACTCCAGCAGAACTGGTAAGGAAAAGGATCATTTATTTGTTCCCTGAAGCCGCTGATACCTACTAAATTTGAATTAGCTTCATTGTCACATGTACTCAAATGAGTACAGCGGAAAGTTTACACATCACCAATCACGGTGCCATCTTGAGTACAAAGGTACCTAGGTACAGATTCTTGAGTAAAAACTTTTAGGAAAGAAAAATTAGAAAAGTAAAGAAATAAAAAGTCCAGCATTACAGGTCTTCAAAAGTACAACATCATAGTAATAAAATAGATAAATGAAGAAATATAAGTCCAGAATAAAAGTACTTCCACACTAATATAACAAAGAAAAAAGAAGAAATTTTAAAAAAAGGACATTTAAGACAAAGGTAACCTACAAAATACTGTACCAAAAACTACCTATGGAGGTAAACTCCGACTAGTCAACCACAGAAGTCATCACAGCTGCTAAACACAAATCTTCAACTTCATGCTTTTTCAGAGGATTGCATGACTTTGGTGCTCTCTGCCTCAGGAGATGGTGGAGGTGGGGGTCAGGGTGGTCATTGAATATTCTGAAGGTAAAGGTAGATAGGTATTTGTTGTTAGGCAGGGTAATCAAAGATTATTGGGTGGAGATAGGAATGTGGAATTGAAAACACAAGCAGATCAGCTGCAATTTTATTGAATAGTGGAGAAAGCTTGAATGGCCTACTTCTGCTTCCATTCTGTAAATTTGTAACCCTGCCCTCCACGCAACCACCTCAATAACAAACAATGGATCTGCAATGATATCTTTAAAGGACTGAACTGCATTTCAACTTTGCAAGTATCTTTTCTGTTTATTTTAAATTAATTATTCTATTATTTAGTCAGTAATTTTATTCGTTACTTGAGTTACAATGGAGCTTTGTAATAAACTAATTTTTATCTTGTTTAAAACTAAAGCTTTGCTCCCTGTTATATATAAGTTGAATCACTCATAAATTAAAAGGGAGCTAAAGACACACAAATTCTGAACTCACAGACCATTTTGAAGCTTAGTTTTTGTGTCTAGATGTCTGGAGTAGGCTTTGAATACATACAGAACTGGCACAATGTTTAACAATCTGGTGGAAAAATAGGTACACAGCATGGAATCCTTTCCAGGTAATACTTTTCCTATCAGTCATCCAAGAAGTTCAGTTCAATTTAGTTGCTAAATTGTATCCTTGTAATTGCTTGTTGAGTGTGGCAGTGGATTGTCAAGTCATATACACCAGGAACATATCAGATTTGATCAGTGGCCAGTTGGGAGTTAGTTGATCTCTCACAGTGGGGATGCTATAATTGGCTTTGCTGCTGCCAAGATGGCAAGGAAAATTGGCTGGGGCTTCAGCTCAATACCCCTCAAATGACCTCTATTAACAATGTTTGCGTGTGGACTTTGGAGGAGGTTCGATAAGTATGAGGCTCCACTCTAACGTTATCTCCCCATGATTGCACAAGCAGCCCAGAGTTTCATGGCCCGCAATTATGCTGAGCTGTATTGAACTGTACTGCTTGCTACTGTTTGCTGACTGTACACTAAACTGTACTTCTGACTGTGTAGCTTGCTGACTTTACACTGAACCGTATTGCTGACTATAAACTGAAGATTTGTGCTTTTTGCCGACTGTATAATGAACCCTACACTGAATCGTACTGCTGACTGTGTAGCTTGCCGACTGTACACCGAACTGTACTGGAAAACAAACCTCCATCTCCGCCCTAGTCCACCTGGCTAAGCTTGACCTCACTTTGAACAACTTCTCCTTTAACTCCTCCTACTTTCTTCAGGTCAGAGGGGTGGCTGTGGGTATCCCCATGGACCCCCATTATGCCTGTCTCTTTGTGGTGCACATGGAACATTCCTTGTTCCCGTCCTACTCTGGGCCTAAACCACAACTCTTTCTCCAGTGCCATCAATAACATCATCGGTGCTGTTTCCATCTCTCATCCGGGATTGGAAAAGTTTATAAATTTCACTTCCAATTCCCACCTTGCTCTGATCATCACCTGATCCATCTTTGACTCCTCCCTTCACTTCTTCGATATCTGTTTCCATTTGTGGGGATAGACTGGCCACCAATATCCATTACAAACCCACCGACTCCCACAGTTATCTTGACTATACATCGTCACAGAGATAACAAGGTGTAGAGCTGGATGAACACAGCAGGCCAAGCAGCATCATAGGAGCAGGAAGGCTGACGTTTCGGGCCTTGACCCTTCTTCAGAAATGGGGGAGGAGAAGGAGGTTCTGAAATAAATAGGGAGAGAGGGGGAGGTGGATAGAAGATGGATAGAGGAGAAGATAGGTGGAGAGGAGACAGACAGGTCAAAGAGGCGGGGATGGAGCCAGTAAAGGTGAGTGTAGGTGGGGAGGTAGGGAGGAGATAGATCAGTCCAGGGAGGACAGACAGGTCAAGGGGGCGGGATGAGGTTAGTAGGTAGGAGATGAGGGTGGGGCTTGAGGTGGGAGGAGGGGATAGATGGGAGGAAGAACAGGTTAGGGAGGCGGGGACGAGCTGGGCTGGTTTTGGGATGCGGTAGGGGGAGGGGAGATTTTGAAGCTTGTGCAGTCCACATTGATACCATTGGGCTGCAGGGTTCCCAAGTGGAATATGAGTTGCTGTTCCTGCAACCTTCGGGTGGCATCGTTGTGGCTCTGAAATCTGAAACTCATCATTTATACAGCTGCTGAAACAAGCAGTAATTGAAGTCAGTTTGCAAACAAACTGGAGCCGAGGCGTTGTGTACAGTCGGAGCTTTGGTTTGCAACACAAAAGCTGATTATACGTGGATTAATGATAGGTCATTAATGACAAAGTGTTTCTACCTGCCATTAACTGTGTGATTGTTCAATTTCACTGAGCAGCTTTGGGGCCCTAAACAGAATACAAAGATAAGTGGTCAGGTCAGCACCAGCCCAAGAGCCCTCTCCCTCTGTAATCTTCCAAAAAGGCCAATTGAAGCCTGAAGAAGAGATAGTAGGAACTGCTGGATCCAACGCATCATCCTCTGACACTTCCGCCATCTGCAATCCGACCCCACCACCAAAGACATTTTTCCCTCCCCACCCTTATCTGCTTTCCGGAGGGACCACTCTCTCCGTGACTCCCTTGTCCACTCCACTCTCCCCTCCAGCCCCACCATACCCGGCACTTTTCCCTGCAACCGCAGGAAGTGCTACACCTGCCCCTACACCTCCCCCCTCACCCCCATCCCAGGCCCCAAGACGACTTTCCACATCAAGCAGATGTTCACCTGCACATCTGCTAATGTGGTATACTGCATCCGCTGTTCCCGATGTGGCCTCCTCTACAGTGGGGAAACCAAGCGGAGGCTTGGGGACCGCTTTGCAGAACACCTACGCTCGGTTCGCAGTAAACAACTGCACCTCCCAGTCGCGAACCATTTCAAATCCCCCTCCCATTCGTCAGACGACATGTCCATCCTGGGCCTCCTGCAGTGCCACAACGATGCTACCCGAAGGTTGCAGGAACAGCAACTCATATTCCGCTTGGGAACCCTGCAGCCCAATGGTATCAATGTAGATTTCACAAGCTTCAAAATCTCCCCTCCCCCCACCGCATCCCAAAACCAGTGCAGCTTGTCCCCGCCTCCCTAACCTGTTCTTCCTCCCAACTATCCCCTCCTCCCACCTCAAGCTGCACCCCCATTTCCTACTTACTAACCTCATCCCGCCCCCTTGAGCTGTCCGTCCTCCCTGGACTGACCTATCCCCTCCCTATCTCCCCACCTACTCTCACCTTTACTGGCTCTATCCCCGCCTCTTTGACCTGTCTGTTTCCTCTCCACCTATCTTCTCCTCTATCCATCCTCTATCCGCCTCCCCCTCTCTCCCTATTTATTTCAGAACCCCCTTCCCCTCCCCCATTTCTGATGAAGTGCCTAGGCCCAAAACGTCAGCCTTCCTGCTCCTCTGCTGCTTGGCCTGCTGTGTTTATCCAGCTCTACACCTTGTCATCTCAGATTTTCCAGCATCTGCAGTTCCTACTATCTCTTCTTCAGGCTTCAACTGGCCTTTTTAGAAGATTACAGAGGGAGAGGGCTCTTGGGCTGTAGCTGACCTGACCACTTATCTTTGTATTCTGTTCAGGGCCCCAAAGCTGCTCAGTGAAATTGAACAATCACACAGTTAATGGCAGGTAGAAACACTTTGTCATTAATGACCTATCATTAATCCACTTACAATCAGCTTTTGTTTTGCAAACCAAAGCTCCGACTGTACACAACGCCTCGGCTCCAGTTTGTTTGCAAACTGACTTCAATTACTGCTTGTTTCAGCAGCTGTATAAATGATGAGTTTCAGATTTCAGAGCCACAACGATGCTACCCGAAGGTTGCAGGAACAGCAACTCACATTCCGCTTGGGAACCCTGCAGCCCAATGGTATCAATGTGGACTTCACAAGCTTCAAAATCTCCCCACCCCCTACCGCATCCCAAAACCAGCCCAGCTCGTCCCCGCCTCCCTAACCTGTTCTTCCTCCCATCTATCCCCTCCTCCCACCTCAAGCCCCACCCCCATCTCCTACCTACTAACCTCATCCCACCCCCTTGACCTGTCTGTCCTCCCTGGACTGACCTATCTCCTCCCTAACTCCCCACCTACACTCACCTTTACTGGCTCCATCCCCGCCTCTTTGACCTGTCTGTCTCCTCTCCACCTATCTTCTCCTCTATCCATCTTCTAACCGCCTCACCCTCTCTCCCTATTTATTTCAGAACCTCCTTCTCCTCCCCCATTTCTGAAGAAGGGTCTAGGCCCGAAACGTCAGCCTTCCTGCTCCTATGATGCTGCTTGGCCTGCTGTGTTCATCCAGCTCTACACCTTGTTATCTCAGATTTTCCAGCATCTGCAGTTCATACTATCTCTTATACATCCTCACACCCTGCTTCCTGTAAAGACTCCATTCCATTCTTCCAGTTCTTCCGTCTCCGTCGCATCTGTTCTGATGATGCTAACTTAGATAAGGGGACCTCCAAAATGTTCACCTTCTCCCTCAACTGAGTATTTCTCACTACCGCGGTTGACAAGGCCCTCAGCTGGGTCTGACCCATCTGCCGCACTTCTGCCCTCACCGCCCCCCTTCCCTCCCACAACAGCGATAGGGTCCCCCTGTCCTCACTTACCACCCCACCAGCATCCACATGTAAAGGATTATTAGCTGCCATTTCCGGCCTTCCCATTCCTTCTAGCATACCTTGATCTACTCCTTCTTCACTTGCAAAATGTCCCCGCACCCCCATGGCACCTTCCCCTGCAATTGCAGAAGGTGTAACACTTGCCTGTTTGCTTTCTTCCTCCTCACTATCCAAGGCCCCAGTTACACCTTCTAGGTGAAGCAGCAATCTACCTACACTTCACTCTATCTAGCCTACTGAATTCGCTGTCTACTATGTAATCTGCCCAACACTGGGGAAATGAAATGCAGACTGGGCTTTGCAGAACACCTATGTTCTGTCCACAAAAATGATCCCAAGTTTCGTATTGCCTGCCAGTTCAACACACCACCATGTTCCCTGACCAACATCTCTATCTTGGGCTTGCTGCGGTTCTCCATCAAAGCTCAGTACAAGCCGGAAGAACAGCATCTCATTTTCCACTTGGGCACCCTAC
>NW_025967692.1:16861-25000 GCF_021869965.1 Rhincodon typus | reverse complement strand
TATTAGTTCCCTAAATTAGTATATTATGCAATATACTTGAACACCTAAAACTGAACCGAACCAAACTTCATATTAACATAATATCTAAGTACAAGATTATTAAAGAATCTTTGTCCTGTGCTTAGAAGTCAGCATTACATGATGGCTTAATACGTTCCAAACTAAATCTTTGCCTAGCTATTCTAGTGAAAGCAACATAGCACAACTAACAAGGCCTCTTCTGGAGTACTCTATGCAGTTTTGGTCACCTTGTTATGGCAAGGATATTATTAAACTGGAGAGGGTCCAGAAAAGATTTAGCAAGATGCTAATGGGAATGGAGGGTTTGAGATTTAAATATAGACTGAAAAGGCTGGGACTTTTTCCACTAGAGCATAAGAGGTTGAGGTGTGACCTTTTTTGGGGTTTATAAAATCATGAGGGGCATAAATAAGGTGAATGACAAGGGTTGTTTTCCTAGGGTGGGGGAGTTCAAAACTAGTGGACTTATTTTTAAGGTGAGAGGAGAAAGATTTAAAAAGGACATATGGGGCAGTCTTTATTATACAGAGTAACAACAGTGTTCGTGCGTGGAATGAACTGCCAGAGAAAATGGTGGACGCAGGTACAGTCACAAGAAGACATTTGGATAGGTCCATGAATAGAAAGATTTGGAGGATATGGGCTAAGCGCAGGCAATGGAACTAATTTAGTTTGAGAACACGGTCGGTGTGGACTGGTTGGACCGAAAGGTCTGTTTCAATGCTGTATGACTCTATGACTGGATATCCAATGATAAAACCTACTGATATTCTTGTAAATCATCACACTACTGTTTCATTGACCTGCAATGAAAGAACTGAGGTTTAGCCTGTAATGTTGTAGCTGGTGCGGGATGCAAAACATAGGAAATCAAAAATTTACGGCTTACAATTTTTGAAAAAATTGAGAATTGGTTTGAGATAAAACAGGAAATGCTGGAGAAACTCAGCAGATCTAACTTAAAGAGGCTGGAAAATTAAGTTTTTTATGCTGTTGACAAAGGGAAGAGAGCAAGTGGATTTCAACAACACAAAATCATTATTTTCCAATCCCTTTCAGTTCCAAAGAGAGTCATACTAGACTTGAAATGCTAAGGTTGCTTCTCTCTCCACAAATGCAGCCAGACCTGCTGAATTTCTCCAGCACTTTGTTTCATTTTAAATCGTGAGTATCTACAGTACTTTGCTTTATCTGGGAATTATTTTGGGACTCTGCATAGCAAATAAAGTCACTGCAGATATTTCCATGGAGACAACTATAACATTTGCCTAGCTCATTATGGAACCTCCAGTGGTAGCAATTGGTTGATACAATTATACACATTGAAATAATACAGCTTCAAGAATGAAATATTTTGACACTGTGAAGGGACTGTAAACCATAAAGCAAGAACTACCCAGACAATGGGGTAAAATGACAAAATTTAGTACAAAACATTAACACTTTACAATGTACCATACTGGCACAATTTGAGCAGATATTGGTACAAAAGGGAATTCATAACTGCATCTGCACCAGTTGCATTCTCCCTTATCATATTTCCAACTCTGCTACTGTACTCTTGCATGAAGTGACTGGAGAAAATTGCTACATTAGACACACCAGATAATTTTGACATCTAAAATAGTTTAACCCTCTTCAGAATATCAAGGTTCATTTAAAAGCTGGAGCTGAACCTGTATTATGCAAATCTCAGTTTTGAGTTAGCTATGTCATTACCTCTGCCAAAAAAAAATGTGTTATTGTAAATATTAATCTTGTAAGTTAGGAGTTATGCTGGTCAGCAATATTGTATTAGGAGGCTGAAAACCTCTGCAGAAATGATTAACTAATTTGAGTATTTTGATGTTAAGTTCTATTATTAACAAGACTGCCACTTAAATCCGTTATTCATGATTTAGCACAGTTTGTGCACACATTGAATTATACTTTTTACAAAAAATGAACATTATCTGAAATAACTACAAATTAGCTTTAAACAGCAACTAAGAAACATTTCAAGGCTGACAGAAAAGGAACAGGAATTGATCCAATTCAGACCTGAGCAATATTTAGGGGCTTCAATGCAGCAGAGTAAAGCAATTGGATTTCCACATGACAGCAAATTAACTGACAATTTGGACTACAGCTGATGCACACTGAGCGCTGTTTCTGGGAGTCTCATTTACTTAGTTGTGTGTCTCCGGGGAAAAAAAAAATCTAAATCCATCTCTTTCCGTTTTTTTGGTTTCAGCCTTCATTTCCCAGCCTGTGAGTTGCTCTTCTGTACTTCTGGTTCTTCAATTAGATCCCATCCAAATTTAATATCCCCATCATTCCATAACATAATTCTATTTACCAACAATGCATGCATGCAAGCAAGCTACTTTTTAAAAATTCATTCCTGAAATGGAAACATGATGGCTAGGCCAGCATTTCTTGCCTTTAGAAGGTGGTGGTGAAGTGGTGTCTTGACCTGTGATGTGATAAAGTATGATATTTGCAGGTTGTTTCTTTATACCTGGCTACACTGTTATGCCAGGTACGTTCTGCCCTCCCAATCTCCTGTAAATGTCAAAAGTTTTTTTGATACCTTCAACAGGGTATTACCTGGTGATACTTGCATAGCGCCTGTAATAGATGAATGAGACATAGGTAACATAGTACTGAAGGATTCAATTAACTTTTATTACAACTCCTGGTATCTACATACATTACAATCACAGGAACTTGTCAGGCTCATGTGGAGCAATTTGGATGCAAACTGCATGGCTACAAGATGATAAAACAGTCTGTTTTTCCAAACAGGAGGGCTCTGTGGTTAAACTGACAGTATTCTTTGACCGTCAGTTTTACTTTTAAGTCAGGGATCTGCAAACAAAATCTTGGTGTCTTTTACAAGCAGGTGCTGCTGCTTACTACTATGCTGCCACTGTGATGTGATATCTGGGAACTATTTCTTGATAAACAGCTGCTGCTATTAACCCAGCTACGTGTTGCCCTCATGATCTCGCACAGATGGGCTTTTTTACAAAAACCTTCAGAAGGGTATCTGTACCTGATGAGGTGACACCAACATTAGCTCCCATATCACATGAACAATAACTGGGTAGGGTAATACTGAAGTATTCAGCAGACTTGTACTACAGCTTCTGATATTTCAAATAGATACTTGTGTGTCCAGGCTGAAGCTAAACAATTTGGATGTAAACTGCAGCATATTCCCCTCATGTCTTATGCAGCAAGAGGTCTCAGTAAAATGGAAACTAAGGCCTTCACACCACCAGGTCACATCTATGTTACGGTGATGTACGAGGTTAAAATCAAATCAGCCATGATCTTACTATATGGTAGAGCAAGCTTGAAATCAACCAGTTCTAAGAGGCAGGTACCCATGGAATGGAAATGAGAATGTAGGTAGATGGTCTGCCATATAAAAGTGTATGAGGTAGAGTGGTTAACAATGGTGTTGCATAATGTTACAAGGCTGTAGTTCTCTATCTGATTATAGCACCTGATGCTCAAATTCACATTTCATTAGTTAGGGAGTCCTGGAGATGTCCCTTCACCTGTGTCTCTGAATCCACAGAGCAGCACTGGAAACAAGTGTCAAAGTTTAAATTAGATTCTGACACCAATGCTCAAATGAAATGACTACCTGATCTTTCATAAGCTTTGGTGCCTGATGTGTGGATTCCATAGTTTCCACTGCAATGATAACATAATACCGTGGACTAAGTCTACAATACAAATACCAAAGCAACTCATGTTTACTTAGGAGAGGGATGTGGGAATGCATCAAGGCTGCCACCATGCCAATAAGCTGTGTTTTCTTCTAGAATTGCACAGATGCAGGATCGCAATAACAGCTTTAAGGTAAGAACATTACACTGTAATGCACGCACAAAAAAGGCAGTGCAAAACAATGTGACAAAACGGCCATCTGCCATGATGGAGCAGTTACCAGAGAGCAATAACTTTATTGTACTAACTATTGCTTGGGACAGCATCCAGAATTTTAACCCAGCAATATGAAAGGAATGGTGACATAGTTCCAAGGATAGCCTAATGGCAACAATTGCTGACGGTTGTAAAAACAAATCTAGCTCACTAATGTTATTTCAGTAAGCAAATCTATCATCCTTACCTGGTCTAGGGCACATGTGACACTTAACTCTTAACTATCCTCAGAAATGGTCTAGAGATAAACCAGTTCCAGGGAAATGAGGGATAGGCAATAAATGCCTGCCTTGTAAGTGACACCCACATCCTATATGAGAGTATGGAATAATTAAGAGTCTGGATGGTGAGTAATTTGCTAGGGAACTTGCAGTGGATCACAGAGATTATCAGTAAGCAGCCTTGGTGAGATGTTGCAGTGCATCTGGTAGATGGGACACATTGCTGCCTCTGTTCATCAGTGGCTGCTGCACATCAGAATGCGAGCCATGATCGATCACTCACCAACCCAATTCGCGTGTACACTGTGGTCAGGCAAAGCTATGTTATTGCGGTAGCTGTCTTCGCATTTTCCTTGCTGCAACAGTCCACTCCATATCCATGAATATTCCTGCTGAAGCAGTGCTAATATATAGAACAAAAAGAAAGCTTCACCTTCAGTCCAGAAACCATACCAATGTCTGTTGACAAACTGCAGCATATAGACATTCCTTGTGTGTGCACACACTCGGACTGAGCTCCAAACCATCATGGATGTGTTCATGGAGACATATGTGAGAACAAGTTTAGGGTAATTATCTGGAAGACAAAGGTGCTCTACCAGTCCCTCCCACCATGCAACACTGTCTCCAAAAATGATCCAGACTAAGTTACTGGACAGTGTGGATCATACTTTGGCAACCTTCCTCTTAGCAAGGACAGGCACCACCTCCGTCACATCAGTGCAGCCTGTGACTATCTGAGGAACAGAGCATTACCAGCCCTTCTGAGCTCCAAGTCGCGGAAAACAGATGTCTCAAATTCTTTGAGAAATATCACCAGCGATGTCTCTACAAAATCCTGCAAATCAATTGATCGGATAGGCGCTCTAACATCAGTGTTCTCTCTCAGGCCAAATCCCAAGCACTGAGACTCAAGTTATAGTTAATCAGCTGCATCAGGCTGCTGAGCCCATGGTTTTGGGGTCCCCAACTGTGCTTGTATCAGGGATCAGCCTTATGTGCTCACAGCAGGGCATAGGGGCTCAGACCCTATGATTTCTGTCCTTGGCCTTGTTGATTAGGCCACATCACCTGCATGTCTGACATAGAGCTCTCTGCTCTGAGCTTCATCATGCCAAGCATGTAGGCAAAAGCATCCCTAAAAAACTTGTAATATTTTCAACAACTCGTGGGAATCTCAAACCCAAGTCCAACCAAAATGGAGAAGGCATATCTGCAAAAGAGGCAACCATTTTGAGCATCTCTGATGGACTCAAATAAAGGCTAGGTGTGAACAGCACAAGGAGCATGCGAAAAATCCCAGTCATGTATTCCAGCAAACACCATCTGCCCAACATGTGGCAGGGTGTACGGAAGCAGCATTGGTCTGCTTAGTCACCTCAGGACCTACACCAACAGACAGCAGGAAAGTTATTCTCGAGGAGCTGCCTAAGAACAATGTAGAACATGATGGATGGGATCTTGATTGAACAGACTACTTTTCCATGGATGCTGTTGAGTCTCGAGTGCTACTGGAGGTGCACACCCAGCCAAGTGGAGAGTATTCTGTCATACTCCTGAGTTGTGCCTTGTAGGTGGTGGACAGGCATTGGGGAGACGAGGCAAGTAACTGACCACAAAAGTCTCAGTCTCTGACCTGCTCTTGTAGACGCAATATTTAAATAGTTGGTCCAGTTCAGTTTCTAATCAATGGTAACTTCTACAATGTTGATGGTAGAAGATCCAACCATCGTAATGCTGTTGAACATCAAGGGGCAATGAACAAGACTTGCACTTGATGGCCTTGGTCACTGTCTGGTATTTGCATGGCATAAATATTAGTTGTCATTTATTAGCCCATGTTGTTGGAATTTTTTCCTTCTTTCTCCATGTAAGACATGCTCCAAGTGCTGCATCCATCATGCACATGAAAACACACTTATTGCACAATTCCCACTCCCCTATATCAATGCCAATGTTGTTTACATTCACATTGCCATGGAAGCATTAAAACTGCATTTCCCCATTCCAACCCCATCTTAGCTCATCTGCTGCAAAAGTACCATCTTCAATGCATTATTGATTACAGTCCAGAGTGGACTACTCCAATGCACCATCTGCCAGCCTCCCATCTTCTGTCCATCATAAACTTGAATTCATTGAAAACTGTAACTGTGGGAAGCACACCTCTGATAATTTAAAATTGCCATCTGACTTGATTTTATTCCACTTTATTGGAACATAAAGCCACTCACTATGCCTGAACACTTCAAAAAGCATGTAAATTATTGAACAAAATACTTGAATATGAGAAAAAGACATGGCAGGAACAGACAGACAGCACCTTCTGCAAATGACTGTGGACTAAAACAGACACTCGTGCAGAGAAGCACTAGACTTTGCAAGTTTAAAAAAAATCCAGGGACACAGAAATATCAAGAGAGAAGACAACTGGATACCTTAAGATTCTGCAACTATTTTGATAGTTTCAACACATTGACCTATAAAGTTATAGCAAATAGCTAAAGGCTAGCTATATCGTCTTAGCCGATAATAAAATTCAACATAAAGCAGGCAAACATTTAGGGTTCTGAAGAATGGTCAGTGGAGCTGAAACATTGACTCTGTTTTCTCTCTACAGGTGCTGCCAGACTTGTTGAGTTTTTCCAGTAGTTACTGTTTTTGTCATACATTTAAACCCTTAATTTCAAAGGTAATATTTTTGGATTCATAATGAATGTAAAGCAAAAACTAACACTAGAGGTGAGGAGGGAGGGAGGGAGAGGTTACGGGGGGGGGGGGTACGAAGGGGTGGGGAGGGGATTTGGGGGGGGGGATAGGGAGAGGGGTAGAAGGAGTGGGAAGGGAGGTGGATTCTGGGAAGTTGGGCCTGGAATGAACAGGAGCCAGTTACAGATTTGAATTGAAAAAATGCTGCTCATTAACAGCAAGGTCTGTTTGTATTTCAGACTTCCTAGGTGACTCTCGTTTTTCACACTCTTGTCAGTCCGGCGCTAGCTGACCCACTCACTTCCTTCTCCGTTTTCTCTCTTTTTCGCCCTTGCCACTGAAAAGAGCCGCCACCTCCTGAAACTCTGGGCGCTACTGTGGTGACACAAGAGCGACCGATCCTCCGCCAGAGACACCTTCGCCGCTGACACTGCCCCCAGCAGGCCGGGAGGACCTGCCGCTCACACTTGCCCCTCGCAGGCCGCGAGGACCTGCCGCTCATACTGCCCCCTGCAGGCTGCGAGGACCTGCCGCTCACGTTGCACCCCGCCCCTCCTCACAGGCTGAGAGGACCGGCCTCTCATACTGCCCCCCGCAGGCCGGGAGGACCTGCCGCTCACACAGCCCTCCGCACGCCCGGAGGACCTGCCGCTCACATTGCCCCCTGCACGCCCGGAGGACCGGCCGCTCCTTCACTGACTATATCCAACACTTTATGGGATCAGAGTGGTATTAGAACAAAAATCTGATAATTGATGGGAAATAATTTTAGACGTGTTTTCCACTTCACCTGCAAATGGCAAACCATATCGCCAGTTAAAAAATTTTGAAGGAGGTCACCTGTACTAAATGTCAAGTAACTGCATGGGGGAAAAAGCCTGAAATATGTTCTGTGAAATAAATAATCTTTTCTGGTATGTGCTTACAGAGGACCTTTTCTGATTCGCAAAGTGCTAACATCTTCTCCAGGATATGAGCAAGAATCATTCCGAGGAATTTACTCAACTTTGGAAAAGTTTCCCTGGTTAGGAATGCAGACCCATTTAAAGTAAAGGATAGACTTAATGCACTGCACTTCCATTAATGGCACGAAACATAGCCAAACCAGTTATTAGAATGCAATAACAAGGTGTAGAGCTGGATGAACACAGCAGGCCAAGCAGCATCAGAGGAGCCGGAAAGCTGACGAGTCGGGCCTACACCCTTCTTCAGAATTCTAAGAAGGGTCTAGGCCCAACTCGTCAGCTTT
>NW_025967692.1:0-16461 GCF_021869965.1 Rhincodon typus | reverse complement strand
AAAGCTGACGAGTTGGGCCTAGACCCTTCTTAGAATTCTGAAGAAGGGTGTAGGCCCGACTCGTCAGCTTTCCGGCTCCTCTGATGCTGCTTGGCCTGCTGTGTTCATCCAGCTCTACACCTTGTTATCTCAGATTCTCCAGCATCTGCAGTTCCTACCATCTCTGAAACATTAGAATGCAATGAACTGTTGAGGGAAATCGAAGCCCAAGCTCACTATTAGTGATGATGGCAAAATAGTCAGTATTCGACCTTATTACCTCACTGAAATTCATAAGAGTCTGCACATGTGCGGAATAACATGGAAATGCAGAAATGGTCTGTGAATCTAATCTTGTCCAGAGGGTGCATTGTATTGAAGCAAGCCAGGCTACAATCTACAGGAAATCTATAAACTGAAAGCTTGCATTCTTATGCTGTTAGTCTGGCCTTCAGTCATCTCCTTTCAAGCAATATTCAAGTTCTATATCACAGAGAGCCTGCATATTGAATAGCAGGCTGGTCCTCAGCATTCCAGTGACAACAATGACAAGGAGACATTGATTAAAAGAATAACCTAAATCCTACAGCAGGGAAAAAAATCCTCAGCAAAGACTGGTATGTTCAGCAACAGTTTGCTGAGTAATTTAGTGGAAAAATGTTCAAAAGGTAATGCGAGCCTGTGTGCATATGAGGTACATGAACAGGGGAATAAGGGTTTTAAAGTTTTGAATGGAAGATTTAATATAAGCCAAATGGGAACATTAATACATTTGCCATAATTTTGTATTATAGAAAGTGATTAAATAGTGCAACACAACTACTCTGTCCGAGATCCTCACAGCCTGTTCCTCAGTGAAATACAATTAATATCTAGGACTCATTTCAGGGATTTGTTTTTCATTCTAAATAAAATTAGTTCACGACATCATCAAATCCAATATTTGTAAATTGTAACTTGATCTGGCAAATAATGTCACTGGAGAAACTACAGGTTTTTTTGTTTCGAAGCTTCTGTCTGACAATCACTGTAGTGTCATCTCATTGCTGGGGTTACATGTATTGGATTTTTCTGTAACACGAAAGTGAAAGGAAAACAGCAGGTGAAAAATTCACTGCATATTATTTCCATTATCCGAATGTAAGAACTACAAATGTCCTTTCTCAAAGGTTGAACAATGCAACTAAAAGTTAAGCCTGTTATTCAATTAACTGGAGTTGATTGTGTGAAAGATTTTCTATTCCCAGTAATGGATTTAACAGTCTGTGAATGGTTTCCAAGAATGTTGTGTGGCAGCAATAGATTACATAACAACTATGCATGTTGTTCATAAACTTGTTGATTGTTGTTCACTAAATGTGACATTTCAAAGCCTGTCAAAATGATCTTCAAACAAGCTGTGTACTAAAATATAGCTGAAAGGAAATACAGATTCCCGAAGCCTGTTCTCCCCTCACTCATCAAGACAAATGCAAGAATGCCAAACTTCAAATGATCAGAACAATTTATACGACAGAAGAGGGTGCTGATTGATTGGCAACACAGCACTGCTGTGCACAAATTGGCTATTCTGCTTGGAGCAGCGAGATGAAATACATCTAGTCAGTCAAATTAAAATTAACTAGGCGAAGCCATCCAGAAAACTTGTCAGTGAAAATAAGAAATGTAAATGTTGCATTACAGATTGTAATGTTACAAATTAACCTATATTTTTACAAGGGTAGGGGTAGGTTAGCATTCTGTAAACACACTCAGGGAAGCTTAAATGGCTATGGTTCAGAATAAATGACAGCGGCACAGCTTTGATTCCTGTTCTAGCGGAGGGAGACTTGGGAGCTGCTGGAGGGTGGAAGGCAATGGCAAACCACCACTGACAAAAACTGCCAGGAAAATGGCTGGGGTTGAGCCGAGGAGCTGCCTTTGTGCAGGGCACACACAAGAGACATTCTCTTCTTTTGCCATTCACCATGAATGACCAGAATGGTAGGTGGGGCAGGCACCTGCAAACATCATGCAGATCTGCTGTGAAAACAGCTCCATTTAACCCTCCTCAAAACATGCATTCAGTAGGGATAACAAGGTGTAGAGCTGGATGAACACAGCAGGCCAAACAGCATCGGAGGAGCAGGAAAGCTGACATTTTGGGTCTGGACCCTTCTTCAGAAGACCCGAAACGTCAGCTTTCCTGCTCCTCTGATGCTGCTTGGCCTGCTGTGTTCATCCAGTTCTACACCTTGTTATCTCAGATTCTCCAGCATCAGCAGTTCCCACTATCTCTCTCATTCAGTAGGGGTTGGGTGATCATTGGAAAGGGTGATGAACAATTACAACAGAAATGCAATTATACAAATATAATTAACATCTTGTTTCTCTACATATAACTCGAAAGCACTTTGTGGGCCATAAAACACTTAGATGTCCAGTGATTTTGGACGGTGTTATATGAATGCATACCTTAATTTTTTTTTTAAAAGATGTTTGGTTAAAACCCCTGAGGATTACATAACAAAGAGACAAAGATGTGTCAGAAATCCTCGGGGGTTTATTTTATGTTTGGAAATGAAATATTAATTATTGGGGCACCCATGTGCAATAAAAAAAGATCTAGAATGTCACCTCATGCAAGTTATGTATAAAGCAAAGTCAGATCAAAAAGAGATTAACAGTCTTGCTGAGGATCACAGGACTTAGGTACAGGAATAGGCTATTTGGCCCTTTGAGCTCGCTCCATCATTTGCTAACCATGGCTGATTTGATTGTGCACCCAACTCCATTTCCTGTCTGTCCTCCATAACCCTTGGCTGTCATCTGTCAAAAATCCAACAAACTTGGCCTCAATTAATGCAATGACACAGTATCCACTAATTTCTGGAGAGAATTCCACACTGTATGACCGTCTGAGAGGAAACAAAATCTCCAAATATCTGTGTTAGAAGAGGTTTTACTGTTAAACTGTCTTCCTTAGTTATTGATTTCCTTACAAGGGGAAACATTCTCCTAGTATCCAATTACCAAGTCCCCTCAGGTTCTTAAATAAAAGCAAAATATTCCAGCTGCTGGAAATTTCGAATATTCATAGAAAATTCCGGAAATTGTATTGCCCCTAACTGGCTTTGCACATACGTTAGAAAATTGGAAACAGGGGTGATTTACTGGTAAAAAACTACCAAGCTAATTTGGTGATGGACAAATAAAAATGTTCAGTTGTTTTTAACAGCACTGCTGGATGCAAAGAAAAAATGAAAATGCTGGGAAAAAAAAACCTTAGCAGGTCTATCAGCACCTCTTTTAACCATTTGTACCAATCAATTAAATCAAATTTACAGGTTCCTGACTATGATAATGATAGGCTACAGAAGCAGGCATATATTATTAATTTCTTATGGGAATAAAATAAGGGCTTGTGATGGAACACTCTCCACTTGCCTGCATGGGTGCATTCCCAACAACATTCAAAGCCTAATTCCAGACCAAAGCATCACAATTAACATCTTCACCATTCACATTTTCCCCTCACACTGATGCATGGTGGTGGTAGTAGCGCGTACCATCTATAAGATGCACTGTAATAATTCACTAAGGCTCTTTTGACAGCATGTTTCACTATAACCTTGAACTTTGCTGGGGTTCCTTCACTAACTGGGTCAAAATCCTGGAACTCACTTCCTAACAGTACTGTGGGTTAACTACATCCCAAGGACTATAATGGTTCAGGAAGGCAGCTCAAGGGTAGTGATGGCTGGGAAATAAATACTGACTTAGCCAGTGACACCCAGATGCCATGAATACATTTAAAAAAAGACACATGTATGTCTATCTTCCAGGTTCTTGAACCTGTTGAACCATTCAATTCAGTTATGGTTGATACATACATGACTCCAGCTACTTTGGTTCTGTAGAGATACTTTATTGTCACTTAATCCCTTGGGTCTTTTGGTAGAATGTATTATTTGCCATTAACCAAAGATTCAAAAATTCTCTTCAGTTTTAAAAAAATCCCAACTTACAGTAAGAATATTGAAAAGATAAAATTTTTAGCATGTGTTTCCCTGTATCATATTGAAGTATTGGACTATTCTACAAATGTACTTTAAGAAAATACAAGTGATAAACCAATTGGCAAATACTTCATTGGACAGAATTATCATGCAGGAAGCAACTTTGTTTGATGGTACGTTCATCAATAACTGTTGTCTTGCTAACTTGACCGTATCATCTTAATTGCTCTAGTTTCAAGCTGTGATACTACATTAAAAAAGTGCATAGTTCAACATAAGCACTCCTTGCAGTAAAGTGTATCCATTACAACTATGCCAAAGCTACCACTCTGCATCACTTCATCCAGGAGCAAAGGCAGCCAGAATAGGCAAATTTCACATTCCTTGGAACAATATCCATCCATTATAAACTGACATGATAACTGATACATTTACGTGAATTGGATTTTCTCGGACAACCAGCCGAAACTGAAGCTTAAATTGCACACTATAAGAGTCATACGGCACCGAAACAGACCCTTCGGTCCAACGAGTCCATGCTGAACATCATCCCAAACTAAACTAGTCCCACCCCTGCCTGCTCCTGGCCCATATCCTTCCAAACCTTTCCTATTCAAGTACTTATCCAAATGTCTTTTAAACGTTGTACTTGTACCCACATCCACTACTTTCTCAGGAAGTTCATTCCATACGCAAACAATGCTCTGTGTAAAAAAATTTGCCCCTCGTCTTTTAAAATCTCTCTCCTCTCATCTTAAAAATGTGCCTCCCTAGTCTTGGAATCCCCCATCTTGGGGAAAAGGCAACAACCATTAACTGTATCTGTAGCCATTATTTTATAAATGTCTATAAGGTCGCTTCTCAACTTCCTACGCTCCAGCCTATCAACGTCTAAGACATTAAAAAGGTATGATGTTAAGATATTTGTTGATTTTTTTTTAAATTGTAAGTTTCAATGGTATAGCAAATAGTTTATTCATACAACACAGGCGAGTCCAAGGTTTCATCTGTCGGCAATACTGTATTGATTGCTTAGTAACGGTTGGAGTCTTGTGGCTGAGTTAATAGCACTCTTTAGTTCTGAGCCCGATGCACCAGCTTCTAGTCCTACCTCAAGCCTTACTGCTCCTATGATGCTGCTTGGCCTGCTGTGTTCATCCAGCTCTGCACCTTGTTGTCTCAGATTTTCCAGCATCTGCAGTTCCTACTACCTCAAGATATGTTGGCCACAGAAGCAGCATTTCTGTCCTGGTTCAAATAGGTTGATGATCAGCCTGCTAAGCCTTGCGATACTCTTCATCGAGCTAACCAGAGACAGATAAGAACAATTGATGGGTTTTATCCTGAAGGTCAACCTTCAAACATTGACTTTAAATAATCACTGAGCCAAATGAGCATCACTGCACAGCGCATATCTACACTGGCCACTGGCTATGCCACACCCAGTTCATCACAGTATCTTACTTACCTTTTCGAGCAAATGACCACATGAATTTGTCACTGGACAATTGGGAAGCACAACGGTCTAACTTAGGTCATTCATTCAAGCAAATTTCCATGCCAATGTGGAGCAAAATTAAAAATTTTGAGATATAAAGTTGGCAGCTGCAGACAGACTTTATGTTAATGCACTCTAAATAATGGCTGGATTTTGCTGGAGCATGGCATCTCTTCCGTGCTTGCCTCAAGCAGTCATTTTTTCCATCCTTTAGCTTGAAAGCTTCTTGCACCATTGCTGGCTGGGAAAGTGAACTGATTACCAGTGCCTCAAGGGCACAAGGTCGACTGGGACTGACACATTATCTCAAATAACTAAGGGGATTTACAGACTGGAGAAAGACAAATGAACAATGGTGAAGAAAACAAGGTGAATTCAATATAAAGTCATGTACAGAAAGAGAAATGAAGAGAAGGAAAAGGAGATTCGATGGTGGGGGGGTGGGGGAGGTGGAGTTGCAGGGAAGAAAAGCTACTGGCAGGAAAATGGACAGCAATGTAAATGCTTAAAATTTGACATTTTAAAAAAATCTTTGCAAATTGACTACATATAGGAACAAAAATGAACAGTTCAAATCATACCTTTTTTGGATCAGAGAGGTTGATGATCCATTTTGAACAAATTGCTAATATGTTAACAAGGTATGTGTGTGTTCAGTAGCAGACTGAACGATCGCATGTGCTCTATGGTCAAATGGTTTTTAAAAATATTAGCGAGATTGAGGCTGGGATGCCATTTATATAAAGGAAATGGGATAGAGTGTTCTGAAGATCCGCATCTCCTTTGAAGGGGACATGGTAGACAATCGTATTGTCATAGGAGTTATAATCCCGAGCACAGGGTGAATGTTCTAGCAGCACTGATTCAAACCCCCGACCTCCACACCCACAGGAGCTAGTGGAATTCAGCTAATTGATAAATCTGGTACCAAAGGCTAGCCTCAGTAATGGTGATCATGAAACCACCATCAATCCTCCTTAAAAAGCCATCTGGTTTATCAACGTCCTTTAGGGAAGGAAGCATATCTGTGGATTGTACCTGGTCTGGCCTACATGTGACTCCATCTCCACAGTAATGTGATTGAGTCTTTACTGCTCCCTGAAATGGGTTAACAAGTCACTCAGTTAGATCACATCACTTCCTGCAGTGTATATGTTGTTAACATGCCTCTATATTTCCAGTGAGATCAGATCCATCATGTGCTTTCAAATGTTTGCTTTCAAAAGCATCAATTCCAGTAGGAAAGATGTAAAAGAAAAAAAAAATATTCTTGCAATAGCAACGCTGAAAAGGAACGCACTTTTCAATGCAGAACAAAATCCTACGAATTACAGCCAACAGCTGGCATAACTTTAGTGCAAAACTGTCTTTTTGGCTGTCATTAGTGACTTACTGCATTTTTGAGTTAATGTTGGAGCTGAAAAAGTCTCACCTCAAATTCCATGAACTAGCAGACACCAATAGCAATTACTGGATTTAAATCCATAGAAATGCATTCCTTTTGTGTCTCCGCTAAGGGAATTATGCGCAGACGGCATAAAGAGAAGTAAACATACTTTGGTGGTGGTGGTGATGGGGTGGTGACTGGAGAAGATAGATTTGCAATGTAACACTTCATTTCTGAATACTGGTTGATATCAAAGCAGCCAGATCTGTAATAATCATCCTCAAATTTCTGCATTTATTAGCAAATGATCTTACTTTCTGTATATATTAACTCAAATTCTTTGTACAAGTAATATTTTCCTTTGGGTAAATTAGAGTAGACAGTTTCTAGGAATCTCAATCTCTACAGCATATCTGGGTATGCATTACTAAGTACAGCACTGTGGAGTTTGAAAACTTCTGTGCAAAATACAATGGACCCATTGATACTACAGTGCCAGTATCCAGGAGTACAGCAAACCCAACTCTTGAATAAATTCACTACTTAACATATTATAAACACATGATGTGCAAATACATTATCTTTATTTGTAAGTTTAAAGAATGAGTTATCAGTACAAATAGATATTTGATGTATAAAAATGTTGTAGTCAATTCATCCTTACTTTCTTTCCATAAGAAAAAAAAGCAACTTGATAATAGATTCTACTTCTCTTACCCTCAAAACATTAAAAAGTAATCTAGATCAAAAATTCAGGTTATGTTTCAAATATGCCAAGTAGAACATTCCATGCAGCAAGGAATTTAGATGGCAACAAGCAAATGTTGGTGTGAACTGAACCTTTTCTTTTGCACAAAAAACCCCTAATAGCTAGGTGACCAGTTTGATTGTCAATGTCAAATGTATTTCAGCAAGTAAATGAACACCAAACTGGATCAGAACCCAGTCAAGCTTAGCATTAAATAGATTATTCTCCAGGATCATCTTCAGCGGCAATCCAGCATCACTATGTTTAACCGTTTTTACATTTTAAAAGTAGTAATATTGTGGTATGGTGTAGCATAGAATAAAGGAATATCAAAGTTGCTTGACGTTGGATCGTTTTACTTATGTACAGCAACTGAAACTTCATAAACTTTGCACCAATTTGTTCCACGTTTTATTACCTAGGTTCAAAAAGTGGGAACACTATCCTAAGCGTTGCTTATTTTGAATGCAGTTTTGACTAAACATGCGTGTGATCAAACTCTGAAAGCTTGAAACGAAGCAAAATAATGATAAAAGGTCAGGCTTCTGGCGAGAAGATTTACAAGGGCCGTGGAGAAAATTTAACATAGCTTGCGAAAACATTTTTCTTCTCCAGAAATAAAACTGGCAATTTGGACAGGTTAATCATATTTAACACATTGTTACACGGGTGCATCACAAGCTGTGAAAGCATGTGTGTCTTCTACATGTGGTTCAAAAGTAGCCAATACATTCCATTTCCTTGTGTGCTCATCTATATCTTCAGTAAGGTGATAAAAATTCAGGGATGTCGAAGTATTTTTGTTTATTGGTGGGCTGCACAGAACAATACCATGGAAACGTGGGAGAAGGGAAGGCACAAATATTAAATTTAAAAGCAAGATTACCATTAGAATTGTTTATTTAATATATTTATATATCTTTAGGTTGTGTTTTGCTAAAATAAAAAGACACCTTGTTTAGCTTTTCTTCCTGTACTCACCAGGACAGATGCAAGAATGTCAAAATTTCAAAGGGAGTAATGTTTTGAGACAATTTTGGGTTTGTTCTGATGAAAGTTGCCTCTGTCCACTTGAATGCAAGGTGAAAAGTTTCACAAGCACATTTGTTTTCAGCAATATTTCAACTTTGTACTACCAAAACGACTATTCACAATTTAAGTACTGATTAGAACGTACATTGGTGTGCAAATTTAGAACTTAAGTCAACAGTATTAAGCGCGGATCTGTGCAAAGCTCCAGTCCTGCCAAATTCAACAAAGATCATCTCATGAGAAAGTCTGAGTTGTCCTGACTTTGGATTTGCAGGGCTTTGGGAGGGTAAAGGGCACAAGTGGTCATAGGCCATAGCTTGAGCATCCCAGATACTAAAGAACAAGGGTGAGAAACTCCTTAAACCACAGCTAAATAAAGATTGAAAATGGGCAATGCAATCTTGTTGCTGCTTTTTCTTGTCTGATTTTTTTTAAAAAAGCTATGGCAGTCGAAACAGCACATTCGTTGCGTATATTGATATTGTGATTGTCTTCTTTTCAAAAAGGAACTCAAATATCAAAACAATGGCACCACCACATATAAAGCAAAGTGATTTAAAAAAAGTCTGAAAATACTTATTTATAAAATAAATCCTTTATTATGCAGTGTAATGAGTGAACTTGCTTAATTTTGTGCAACAGTGAGTTACAATGTGGTCTTATTTCATATACATAAAATGTGTACATTAGTAGAAAATCATGGAATGCAACATTGTGCTTAACTACGGATATCACAACAAAAGTAAATGGTGCATTTCGATTCTTTCTTTTTGGAACGTTTTGAGAAAAATACCTATTTCTATAATAAAATATGTTTTGAAGTTGCCTGAAGAAAAAAATATTTCTTCTGTAAACTGCACTTGCCAGCTCAAGCAGACATTCCGCAATTTCTTTAGTTTAAAGCCAAATAGAGGTGAGCAGACACTGGTTTGCATACAAAAGATGCAGAGTTAGAGGTCACTTTCACCATAGAGTGCTGTGGAGAAGGACATGTAGTCCAGGGAGCCTGGAACTGCATCCGGCCCGGTGTAGGGTGCCATTCTAGCAATGCAGTATTCCGCTTGGTCTGGAGGTAACTCACGACGCAGTTCTTCAGCTGTGATGTAATTCTGCAAGGTCGAAGAATACAAGTGTCATTAAAGAAAGCAGTTGCTTCCAGTCAAAACGTAAGCTGGAGTTTCCACATTCTCAGACAATACTGTTTTAACACCCCTGCATTTTGAAATTTAGCACAAATTCTCGTTCACTTTCCAGTTCGCAGCAGGATTCACTACTAATTACAGTTCCTAGCTTTTTTTAATTGAAAAAAACTGTAATCAAGAGTAAATATTTTAGCCTGTAAAAACGATACCAATAGTACAGACAGGCGAAAATATTCTTCTGAACACCGAGGGGAAAACGTTTTTTTTTAAAAGGAAGTACAAAATTAAAGAGGGTATGGGAGTTAAATTGCAAATCAGTGGCACATTAAGGAAAACTATATTAGTCAATGTTTGTACAAAATTGGCTCATTTACAACTGCATTGAGATCAACGGAGCTGAATAGCAAATGGAGAGTATACTAGAATCTTGATACAAAATTACTTGTTTTGTATCCTTGCCCTAAATATTTTTATTTGTTGGAATGGAATAAATCGACTACAGGAGTACAAAATTTACGAGGCCATTCAGCTTCGAGATTTCTCTGTCTTTCTCTAAGATTGTGGTTGATCTGCTTGTGACTTCAACTCCAATCCACTCTGTTCCCCCAATAACCTTGATCCTCTGTTGATCAAAGAATCTAACTAAATACTTGAGTGCAAACCTTTGTCATTCCCCTGCCCCCAACAAACCTGATAAACTCAGTCTCATTAAGCAGGTGACAGGCTAACGTGAATAGAAGTTAAATTGTTTTTTTTTACCATGTTTGCATTCAATTCAATAACTCACCTTATCACCAGCTAGAACTTTAAACGACGCCATGACTTGGTCAGCAGTGTCCGTGTCTGTGGTTTCTCGAGACATGAAGTCCAGGAAGGCCTGGAACGTGATGACACCCATGTTGTTGGGGTCAACGATGTTCATGATGCGTCCGAATTCCGTTTCACTCTGAAATCATCAACCACAGTAATTACACCAATGTCTCATCAGAGTCAAAAAGAAAGCCATGAGCTTTCCCACACTAATGCCCATTGTTCAGTCTAAAGGAAGCTCACTTCCATAACTATCATTTTACAGCACTGAAACTTTGTCCTCAAATCAGGGATTAATGGTTCATGAGCTGGTATAGTCAAGGTTATGCAAACACAAATCAGAATTCAATGTACCAAATCTCCTGTTGGAAGTGTTAGCTCATCTGTCATTCAGGGGTGTGGTTCAAGTCTTGAGTGGATCATATTGGTTGACATCTAGGAGCAGTGATGAGGGAGTACTACATTCCTGCCCCCGTCAACTTTGATAGATGTAAAACCAAGGACTTGTCCGATGTGTAGATGGACATAAAAGATCCAGTGACATGTATTTTCCCCTCCTAAAGTTAGCCAGGGAATTTTCCTGTTTCTTTAGCCTCAAGTACACAAGCAGAATAGATTGAATGGCCATTTGAACTCCTGTCTCCCAATTTTGCCTGCACTTCACAAATTGAGAATTAATTGCCTGTAATTTTTTTTTGGAACATGTTGAGGGTATGATGCATACGAATAGGATTCAAGCTTACATATTTCTACCCACTGCGCACAACAGAACCTAGATCTTCATTCATACAGAAAACCTTCCCCATTTACGTGTACAAGTCGGGATTTTTAAGGGAAATACAATAGAAAAAAAGAAGCTAGGTGGAGAGGATGAGGATTTTGGGGCAGAAATCCAGAGCACAAGGTGGAGTTAGCTAAGAGCACAGCTGGCACAGGTCCCTCAAAGGGAAGGATTTATTAAAGGACGAAGGAAGGATCATAGAATAGAATCCCTGCAGGTGTGGAATCAGGCCATTCGGCCCATCAAGTCTACAACGACCTTCTGGAGAGTGACCCATCCTCCTACCCCATCCCTGTAATCCTGCATTTCCCTTGGCTAATCCATCTGGCCTGCACATCTCTGGACACTATGGGTAATTTAGCACGGCCAATCCACCTAACCTGTACATCTTTGGACTGTGGGAGGAAACTGGCAGAAACCCATGCAGACACAGGTAGAACGTGCAAACTCCACACAGACAGCTTCCTGAGGATGGAACTGAACCCAGATCGCTGGTGCTGTGAGGCAGCAGTGTTAACCACTGAGCCACCGTGCTGCCCAATTTATAAGAGGCTAAAATTCAAAGTATTCAGTAAGGAGCAGCATACAAGTGGAAGGTCATCCAACTTAACTACGATGTCACCAACAGACCACTTTCGTGAGGAAATTCCAACAATTTTCTCTTTAATTTCACACTCCTGGCCCCCCCTCTGGAACACAGGCAATTATTGCGATATATGCCACAGCACCACATGTCAGCATGGTATGTCACCCCTGGGGAGGGGTAACTATAGCCAAGTCAGACTGTGTGCTGACCTGGACAGGAGCCCAAATGGATTCACTTCCTGAACACAGAGGCACAGAGGTTGGATTGTATAGCCCCAGTGGGTCATTCAGTTGCTATCAGCAGAGGAAGGAGATCAAAGCGCAAACTGTAACAGATTAACTCTGAGCAGCCTCGATATTTTTGCACGTTCTGATCAGGTGGGCCTCAAATCGAAATCATGGCGGCTGCAGAAAGCTGGTTGCCTGCATTTCTACCATTATCGGTGTCTGTTAGGTACCCATTTGCCTAAATTTGGCTAGTTACATCGCAGCATGATTTTGGAAGGCAAGACAGAACGTGGCAAATTACTGACATACCTTACCTGTTGGGCGAAAGCACAAGGTTATCAACCAGAAGGCTTTCAGGTGGTTCTGAGAGATCTCCTGACAATTTATTATCATTGGACAGGGTGTGAAATGCCATCTCCAAAACGTGTGTCAAATAAAAATAAAAATGGGAGGGGAAACTCTGCGGATTTCTTGAGAATAAGCTTTTTTTTTTAGAAAGCATAAAATCCCATTCTGTGATATGAAAGGTCAATTTACCATCAAGCTACACCATACCCCTCTCTCTGACCATGTTATTTTATCAGTCAATTTACACAATAAGCCAATGTTATATACAGTCATGAACTCCCCTCCCCAATTAATCGGTGTTCTGTAATCAAAATATTGGCAACCAATTGTCCACTCCCATTTCCAGAACTTCTCTTTCCCAGGTTAAAACAGGAGCGCTGAGGTTGAGCTTTCACTGAGCTCTGTGTATACATTATCCTTTCCTACCCATTAATAAATTTCACTGTAACAGGATGCTCTTTATATCATTAGTCTATTGTGAAAGCATTTCTCTCAGTACAAATATGGTGATGAGTAGTCCTGTCCCCTATTCTGCTCTTCCCTACATCATCAACAAACATTGCCAGCCGTAATATTACAAGCAAGTTATTGGAGGACCATAAATGCTGAATGGGAGTTTAGCTTCAGAGACCCATCAAATTTCCCTATCATTTAAACAGCGTGGCATTCCGTTTGACAGCTGGTCATAAACGTACCTAGAATTTGATTTGCAAGATTCTTGGGAATATCAGGAGCACTGCAAATCATATGAACAGGACTTTTACACCCATCCCGCATGCCTGTTGGATAAGGCACTGTGACCGGAGTCTCCGTCGCAAAACTATCCCCAATTCGTGCAAATCATTTTGATATCATTGAATTTGTAAGACAGAGATGTAGTGAGAATTCATGGCTGATGATTTACTAAATTCACAGCTAAAGAGAATCCCAACAGAATGGGAGAATGTATGGGGCACTCAGTTGGTATACTGCCCTTTCAACTCTGGAATCAAAATTTAAAATCATATCCAGCCTCATGAATCTAAAAATTTCTGATGACCTAAACACTGGTTTTACATATGTTCCCAGTTTAATATTCTTAATAGCACAGTAAGCAGTTCTTCAGCCCTTTGTACCTGTACTGATTAAGATCTATCCAATTAGTCCGAACCCCCATGTCTGTCCTTAACCCTTGTTATTTATTACTTTCAAATGTTTATCTAATTGCCTTTTGAAAGATACAATCAACTCTGCTCCAAGGGCACTTCAGGCTTTATAGAACAGATCACAAAAACTCAGAATTTATTTTAATGCAAACTTCCTGCCAATTACCTTAAATTGCGGAACAGTTAGGTCACCACCGCTTTGAAATTTAAGAGGAATCGTGTTAACATGTATTCATGATCCTCTTCTATTTGAAAATCTGATGTCTTTTTATATGGTTACATTTATTTCACTCTCTTTTTTTCAAATCTCCAGTTAGTGAGGTGCTGAACATTTTTTCAAACTTAAAAACATACAAACTGCACTGAACATTTAAAATTGACTGACTGTACAATTTTGTGCCGATTGCTTCATCCAAAAGCTGCAGTGTCCCCCAGTTGCTCTCTGTTTACACAACTGAATAAAGAACAAGATGGATCATTTAACCATTTAGGCCAACTCCATCATTCAGTTAGATTAAGGCCAATGTCCACCTGAGTACCACTTGAGCGCCTTTGGTCCATATTTCACAATAGTCTTATTCAATGTGATTCTGTTATAATCTTGACAGTTCCCATTTTCTAATAATCCATAATTCTTTGGGTGAAGAGAGTTCTAAGTGTGTATTATAGGTCCTCAGGTAGTGTTGTCGAACAAATTTAGGTAAATAATTCTTTGAAGTTGCACCACATACAGACAGGGTAGTTAAGAAGGCGTTTAGCATGCTTGCCTTCATTGCTCAGACCTTTGAGTATAGGAGTTGGGATGTTATGTTGAGGTCGCACAGGGTGTTGGTGAGGCCTCTTCTGGAGTATTGTGTCCAGTTCTGGTCGCTCTGTTATGGGAAGGATATTATTAACTGGAGAGGTTTCAGAAGAGATTTACCAGGAGAAAAGGAGGTTTCGAGTTATAAGGAGAGGCTGGATAGGCTGGGACTTTTTTCACTGTAGTGTAGGAGGTTGAGGGGTGACCTTAGAGAGGTTTATAACATCATGAGAGGTACAGATAATGTGAATGGCAGGTGCCTTTTCCCTAGGATGGGTAATTTTAGGACTAGGGGACATATTTTTAAGGTGCGAGGAGAAAGATTTAAAAAAGACATGGGGGCATTTTTTTTTAAAGAAAACACAGAGTGGTTTGAGTGTGGAATAAATCGCCAGAGGAAGTGCTGGATGTGGATACAGTTACAATGTTTAAAAGACATTTGGATAAGTACATGAATATGAAATGCTTGGAGGGGCATGGGCCAAGTGCAGGCAGGTTGGGCTAGTTTAGTTTGGGATGATGGTCTGGTTGGACCGAAGGGTCTGTTTCCGTGCTGTATGATTCTATGACGCTAATTTTATTTTTTGCAAATTACATATGGAGCGAGCCAAAAATAGTAATTAAAAAGCCCATTTTTCATCTTCTGTGTGTAATCTTTAAAAATTTCGGAGTAGAGTGGTGCATGTCCTCATATCATATACTTCAATTCCACTCTAGAACTTTACACATCGCAGAAATTCATAAGCGACCCATAGAATTGGTCTGAGCACCTCAACCAGCCATTACTTCTGCAATGGAAAGTTCAAAGATTTTTTTTTTTTTGAAAACAGTGGCTTCGCAAAAATTCTGTGAGGCACTGCAGCTTTAATTCAAATGGTCTTAAATACGAATGAAATAGAAGAACTCAGTATTTGGATAAAGCAAGTCACTAAACTGTACATGTGTTGTTCTGCAACAAAGACCACTTAACATGGATCTCTTACATTCATCACCCAGCTTCAGAACCAGGCTTTAATACATTGAAAATAGTAGAAGGAACGGGAAGTCACCATACCAGATTGTAACCCATGGAGATAAGGCAAGCTTTGAAATCATCACTGTCCATCATTCCAGTCCTCTTCTACAGAGAGAGGAGGAAGGAGACACCAACAGGACAAGAAAAAAAGAGCAGAAGGAATCACGACAAAAAAGGAAAAATGAGACAGAAGAACGCAAGAGAAGCAAATGAGAAAACGTTTCAACGATGGATCGGAGGTGGAAGAATAAACACAGGAGAGATTTAAACAGGTAAAAGCAGATGAAGCAGTTCAAATATCATGAGCAGGATTGATGAAGAAAAGCATTTGTCGAAGAGGAAGACAAATGACGACAAGAGAGCCACCACAGAGACAATAGGTCAAGACAGATAAAAAGAAAGAGAAAAAAAAAAACACGTTTAGTTAATTCAATGCACCAGATTGGAGTACTTCACATTATACACTAGCAGTTAATACCTGTGCGTCATTTCCAATATCGTACCCCAAGCTGATGAGGCAGGCTTTGAACTCCTCTGCTCCGAGGGTGCCAGAATGGTCCTGGGTTAGGCAA
This sequence comes from Rhincodon typus, assembly GCF_021869965.1. Lineage (NCBI taxonomy): Eukaryota > Metazoa > Chordata > Chondrichthyes > Orectolobiformes > Rhincodontidae > Rhincodon > Rhincodon typus. The sequence goes on along the minus strand of NW_025967692.1, from coordinate 391 downwards.
TGCCACGAGGTACGCCATGCATGGTGATGGAGACAGCAGTTGTCGGGTGAGGGAAAGGATGGGGGAGAAAAAAAAGAGTGAAGAGGTGGATGGCATACATGCAAAGGGAAAATGGGGGAAGGGAGGAGGTCATGCAAGTGGAAAGAGGAAAACAAAGTGCACAAAATTAGACATCAAAACTGTTCAAACTTCGTGGTACCAAACGATAAGGCTTCATTTCCAGATTACTAGAAAGCTCATCTCTGCTGGCTTGACAGGGACCAAAACTAACGATTCATCCCCAACTATTCATAAGAGGTCAAATGGTAACAAATTTGCCGAGAGGAGTTAAAAGTGTGCAGCAATCATTAACTATTGAAATCCTGAGAAAATTCAAAGGCAAAGTATTCAC
>NW_025967691.1:0-25000 GCF_021869965.1 Rhincodon typus | reverse complement strand
GTGCAAGTCCCATAGTTGACACCATCAAGGAGAAAGCAGACTCATTTGATTGTCATCGTAACCATCATCTCAACTCTCACACCCTCCCAACACAAGTACACAGCGGCAGCATGCATGACTTGCAAGGTATATTGTAGCCAATCTTCACCAAGCCTCCTTCAGTAGCCCCTCCCAAACCTGCAACCTCAATCATGTCAAGGGACAAAGGTTGCAAACATATCAGAAGGCCACCTTCAGTTTCCATTCCAAGCTTCACACCATCCTGACTTGGAACAATAATTACTGTTCCAACACTGTCACTGGGTCAAAGTCTTAGAATACCCTCCCTAACAGCATTGTGGGCGTACTTGGATCTATGGACCACAGCAATTCGTCAAAGCAGCTGACCACCAACCTCTCAATGTCTGTAGGATTGAGCATCAAATGCCAGCCTCAATAGCGACACACACATCCCATGAAAGGATTAAAAACAGCATTGTCTAATCAAGCCCACAGAATTTTAGATATTTCAACGAGGTCGATGCTCTTTCTTTTAAACTCCACGAATCTCCATTCTGGTACTTGTCCTCAATAGGACACTTGTCCCAGCAATCAATCTAGTGAATCTTTTTTAAACACCTCATCTAAGCTAAGGTATCCTTCCTTCGGTACAAAGACAAGAAATATACACAATACTTCACGTGTGATCTATCAAGTCTCTGTACAATGCAGCAAAAACTTCTTTACTATTATACTCAGCCATTCCACTCCACACAAAGGCCAATATGCTATTCACTTTTCTAATTGCTTCCTGTACCCATGTGTTTAAAAGTTTGTTTCTTAATGCAAAGATTCCCAAATCCCATTGATCAAACTGTAAAGGATTCTCAGCATTTCAAAAATTATTTTCCAATCTTCCTACTAGTGTGAATAACCTATGTTTGACTTCATCTGCTACATTATTGACTGCACTCATAACCACAATTCACAGGTCTTTTCAAAACGTGTCCTCTCAACTCATTTTCTCAACTAGTTTTATATTGTCCACAAACTTGAACACATTCCATTTGGTCTCCTAATCTGAGTCATTAATATAGATTGGAAAAAAGATCAAGTTCTGATCCATGCACCACCTCACTGGTAACAGCTTACAACCTGATAATGATCAGTTTATTCCTCGTGTCTTGCTTTCTGTCTTTTAACCAATTCTCCATCCCTCCTAATGTATTAGCTCCAATCCTGTGGAGGCCTGATCATCTTCAATAACCTTTCAAGTGTCAACCTTGAAGGACCCACCTTCTCCAACTCTTCTCTTGCCCGTGGCATGGCGACACTCAGCTTAGACCACCACCAGTCATCTATGGTCCACTAGGACTACGGCAATTTTACCCATATCTTATCAAATGCTCATTGAAAATCCAAACCAACTAGAGCCATGGGTTCTCTTTTATCCACCTTCTTAATTACATCCTCAAAAAAAAACTAGAATAGATTTATCATAGGATCCCTACAGTGAGCTTGCACACCCTTGGACACTATGGGACAATTTAGCATGGCCAATCCATCTAATCTGCACATCTTTGGACTGTGGGAGGAAACCAAAGCACCCAGAGAACATGCAAACACCAAAGACAATTGCCTGAGAATGGACCTGAACTTGGTCCGTGGTGCTGTGAGGCAGCAGTACTAACCCCTGAGCCACCCCTATTTGGGAAAGGGAAATAGTGGTTGACAAATCTATGTTGATTCTGGCTAACCATATTATAATTTAATAATTACCGTTCCATCACTGTCATTGGGTCAAAGACTTGGAATTCCCTCCCTAACAGCATTCTGAGCTTACTTGCATCTATAGGCTACAGCAATTCAAGAAAGCAGCTGACCACCACCTTCTCAATGTCTGTAGGATTGAGCACCAAATGCCAGCCTCAACAGCGACACACACATCCCATGAAAGGATTAAAAACAGCATTGTCTAATCTGTTATTGCTTACTTAAAAACAGACACCATCAAATTTTCCAACATCTGCCATCAGGTGGCTCGTCCTGTAGTTCCCTGTTCTCTCTCTTCTTCTGAAAAGGCAGGTTCTGGCTTAACATCTCAAGTTGGCATTCCAACAGTGGAGCACTCATTTAGTACAGCATTTCCATATCTGGATACTGGAAAATGTTGTATTTAAACGGGAAAATAAACTGGCAACTTGGGCTATATAATACTTGTCCACAGTGTGCATTCATTTTAGTTTCAAAATACTGCAACAAAATTTGCTAACAATACATTAGTGATACTGATTCATGCTTGTTATGTGTGCTCAAAACTGTATTACAATTTCAGGTACAGAGCAAATGCACAGATGCCAAAAGGCTGCAGTCTAAGGTGAGCCTTTTACAATTAGTTTGGCAGAAGTAGAATTTTGATGCCTTGCCCTGTAATTGATATTGTACGCACTTTAGTTATGAACAAAACTCATCACAAAAAAAAACTCAATTTCAAATAAGTATCTTTTTAAAGGAAATGAATGGACCTGAACTTCGTCCCTGGTGCTGTGAGGCAGCAGTACTAACCACTGAGCCACCCCTATTTAGGCAAGGGAAATTGTGGTTGACAAATCTATGTCTGGCACTGAAAAATAAATATGCATGATGCTTTATTGTCCCAAATAGCGAATTGTAGTGATCTTCAAACGTGCGCTCATTATACTTGCCTCAACTTTTTTTTTGTTTCTTCACTCAGTCTTTTCCCTCTAAACTTCTTTCTGTAGCTACTTGGACGTTAAGTTGGAATTAAGTGTGAATTCAATTTCTTCACAATGTTGTATGTTTATTTGCAATCTTACTATCTGATTGGGTTAGGAGGCAAGTAATTTGCCTAAAGAAAAGCGAAAGACCAGTTGCTGGTAACCTGAAACAAAAACAGAAGTGATTGGAGGAACTTGGCTGATCTGGCAGCAAACGTCAAGAAAGCAAAACTTAAGGTTCAAGTTGATGATCAGTTCTGAGGAAGGGTCACCGGACCCAAAACGTTAACTCCAATTTCTCTCCACAGATAGACCCGCTGAGCTTTTCTAGCAATTTCTCCTTTTGTTTCAAATTCAGACCGATTCAGTGCTGAAGGAGTCGTACAGGACTCGATCCATTAACTCTGTTCCTGTCTCCAAGAAGCTGCTCAGACCTGCTGAATTTCTCCAGCACTTGGTTTTTATTTTTACAGACTCGATACCTACTCTATGTACTGTGGAACCCACATAGTCCAGTCCTCTCTGCAATTTCCTATTCAGCAGCGCAGAAACATGTTTTTTAAAAAACTAGTCTAACGGCAGGTGTCGTTTGATGCCCTTTAACATCAGATTATAACTCGATACGCAAAATAAAATCAGACGGGGAAAACAAACATTATTCCCTACTAGCAGTGAACTCATATGCACTTTCATTCACACTAAAGAACTGTGTACTTCTCTCACTGCTACGACACTTGCCAGTTAATGCTCACGGGAAACATTAAAGCATTGCAAATCCAAATGATTTATATGGTTTCAAAAAGCTAAAAAAAAGTCAGTCATTCTCAACAAAATCTGAATCATACAATGGAATTCCACTTTGATTCAATGCCCGAGATAGTGGGAAGTTTTGACAATAATGTCTCTATTAATACCCAATTTGTACCATCGTATGATATTCCTTTATCTTCGGGTCCTATAGATTCACAAACGAGCCAGATGCGCAAACGAAATTTTTTCGCCCTCTAATGACAGTTTAAAACGTGCAATCTTTTCAACGTAGGCTTACTTAATAAGGTCTTTTTTAAAAAAATCTGGAAACACGTAGCTCGTATACTTTCAATGTTCTGCACAAACAATGGGGGATTAGGAACGTAAACACTACAGTTGTTCATACTTCTGGGGCAACGAAGCTTCGCCTTATACTTTCTAATTGCCCTTTCCGAACATGTGCTCACGTAGTTATCCGAGAACAGCCAAAGGTTTAGTTTAAGATCACTTTCCCAGTTGCTACACACGAATATTGACCAGCTTCAGCACAGCAAAGCACTTATTGCCCCCTCACAACGTTGTTCTGTCGGTCTTTAAAAATAAAATGCTCAGGTAGCTACGACCAAATTTATAATCACATCGGGCTGTCGTGTTAACTGGACTTAAAGCTGGTTGCAAGTTGTGACGATTGCCCCCCAGAACAATCATAATTCCTCGCAAATGTAACGTGCAGGCGGATCTCAGTGCAAAATTTTCACGTGGAAAATGGTAGTTTCAAAACAAGATTTGAGAAACACCGCAGAACATCACAACTTGACTGAGAAAAGAGCGGTTCATCCTGAGCTACAACTTGCAACCATGCAAAAGCACGTTCGAACGAACCGCACCGCCACTAGCTAAGCTTGAAGACGCGGAGCCAGCGCGCACTTAACAGTTTCTGCTGAAACTTCCTTTTGATGTGCATCTTAAACACACATCACTCTAACCTCGGTGGGACAGTTTGAATCATTCACCAGCACGGGGAAACCTACTGCCCGCACTCAATACAGCTTTGACAGATACAGGAGCACAAAGTTTGCACCCTTGAATTTAAAGAAAAAATTGTTTTAAGTCTGGTTGCTATTTATAGCAGGTTGCGTTGGAATTGGTTCTCAGGTGTGCAACCAACAGGACATCTTAATGAAATTGATCAGTGTTTCATTTCAATCACCATCCCCAAACACAACAACAGTATTCACCCGAGTTGCTTGGCCTCGTGGGGGGCAGAAGCCGAAGTGCAAAAAAGTTAACTTGATGGGGAGGGTTGTAAACAGGGCAGACTGCGCCTCTCACCTTTGCAGACCCCCACGGGCGGCCCTCGGTCAAGTCCGGAGCTGCTCTCCCCGTCCTCCCCTTCCTCAGCGCTGGCCACACACCACAGTCCGGTGTCGCACTTGCCGAAGCCGGAGCCGGTCTCCCCGCACGCTTCCCCCTCTTGCCGGGCGCACAGCTGACAGCAGCCGCACGGGTCCAGGAGGCGTCCCCCGGGGCAAGCCGGCGGCTCCACGCAGCTCTCCCGCTCGCAGGGCGGGCAGTCCCGGCTCCGTCCCCAGCAGCCGCACCACAGCAAGCAGACAGCGAGCAAACCGGCACCTTCACACCACTTCCTCCACATGACAAGTCCAGGAGAGACTCTCAACAGGAAACTCAGCTTCAGGTTAAAAAAAAACACACACACAAAGTCTGAACTTGGTATTTAAAAACAAAATAAAACAAGTTATTCCCACTTTTGCAGCAACTTAAAATAAGAACCTTCCCTTCAGCATTTTAAAAGCTCAGGGGAATTATTTTTCCTTAATTTTAAATCGCCTCCCTCCCCCTTTAACTGTGCAGCTCCCTGTTTTTTGAAGGCGCTGTCAAACCAGTCACAGCGACTGAAGCAAAGTGGAAACGTGTTTTTCTCTCTCTATCTTTCCTGGTCCCGGGCATTCCCCTTCTCTCCGCCCTGATTGAACCCAGTCAGTGACGCTCTGTAATTGACAGCTTCTCCGACCCCGCCCTCGCACTCACACCGCCCCTACCCCCGGGTCGAGCTTCCTCGCTGACCCGCTGTTAAACCGAGCCCTGCTGGCAAAGCATAGGCGTCGTGCCCAGGCTCGGGACAACTTGCTACTTTCTCGTCACGTTTCATTCAACTTCTATTCCGTGGAGAAGGGATGACAGCAAGAAAGGCTGAGTTGGATAGCGTACCAAAAAAAAACATACAGAGAATCTTAACCAAGATTATTTAAGTCTTGTTCGAACAATTAGTTTCCTCGGCACTTTTGTTCCAATCTAATCGCCTCCTTCATCCTGATATTATTGCAACACACTCCTTCAGAGTTACGCTTGGCGGATTCATTGATTCCGTTGTCTCATGTTTCTCTGATCTCCTCAAAACTGGACAAAATCTCCACAAATCAGCATTCACAGCCATTTCAGTTATGGGGCCTTCAAATGATAGATCCAGTGTTCTGGACGTCTTGTCGAGCCCGGCCGAGCATTGAACACCGAATTTTGTTTTGCAATAACGACGTTAGCCTGTTCGCTCTGTAAGACCGCTCAAGTTTCTGATGCGCGCAGAATTGCAGGTTTGGACATTGTGTCCGTCTGCTTGGAACTGATAGGAGATCTCCTGTCATGGGATATCACGCTCCACTGTCTTCTAACATTCTCACACGTGCACTGTAGATGGTCGGCAACTGTGCTGCGACGCCAGTCATATTTTGTTGAGAAAGGGAGATGCAAGAGACTGAATATTCTTATCCAGGACCACTACTCTCCAGTGGCATTGCTGCAATTTAGTTGGACTCTGGCATGACTCCTGCATTAGTGTTTAATCTCAGCCGTGCTCTTTACATTAGGTGGTGAAAGTCGCTGAGTGACTGGAGTTTTAAACAAAAACAGAAATTGCCAGAGAAACTCAGCAGGTCTGGCAGCATCTGGGGGGAGAAAGCAGAGCTAATGTTTCGAGTCCAGTGGCCTTTCTTCAGAACTGATTGTGGCGAGGGAAAGGTTGCTGTACATTTTGAAGACGGGACGGGGGAAGGGGCAGGAGCAAAGGGTAGGTGGAATTGGAGCCCAGAGAAAGAGAACAGAAGTAGGATAGGCAAAGGAATGGGTAAAGGTCAGCCTGGGAGAATGACTAGCTGCTAATAGGAACAATTAATAGCTGACAATGGGTTGTTGGTGGTAGCAGCACATGTGATGACAAAGTCTGGTAGGTAGGGGTTGGGGTAAGGACATAGGAGAACTGCTCTGGTCCTTAAGTTATTAAACTTGATATTGAGTCATGAATGCTGCAGGATTCCCAAGGGGAAAATGAGATGCTGTTCTTCCAGCTTGTGCTAAGCTTTGCTGGAACACTGCAGCAAGCCTGAGACAGAGATGGCCATGGAACACGGTGATGTGTTGAAGTGGCAGGCAACAGGAAGCATGGTATTCATTTTTGCGGACCGAACGTTAAGTTTTCGGTAAAGTGGTCACCCAGTCTGCGTTTCATTTCAATGTAGAGGAGATCACATTGTGAGCAGTGAATGCAGTAGACTAGATTGTGTAAAGTGCAGGTAAATCACTGCTTCACTTGGAATATATGTTTGGAACTTGGATCATGAGGAAGGAAGAAGTAAATGGGCAGGTGTTACACCTTCTGCGGTTGCATGGGTAGGTGCCGTGGGGCTGTGGAGAGGTGTTGGGAGTGAAGGAGGTGTGGGCCAGGGTGTCCCAGAGGCAACAATGCCTGTGAAATGTTGATAAGGGAGGGGGAGGGAATATGTGTCTGGGAGTGGCATCCCACTGGAGGTGGGAGAAATGATGGCTAATGATCCTCTGGATGTGGATGCTGATGGGTAGGTAGGTGAGGGCAAGGCAGACCCTATCTCTGTTGTGGGAGAGAAGAGAAAGGGTGAGGGCTGAAGTGCAGGAAATGGATTGGTCACAATTAAGGGCACTGACAACCATGATGGTGAGGAAAGCTTGATTAAGGAAAACGGTGCAAGCTGGCATCATCGGAACAGATGTAATGGAGATGGAGAAACTGCGAGAATGGAATGGAGTCTTTACAGGAAGGGGATGTGAGGATGTATAGTCCAGGTAACTGAGGGAGTCAGTAGATTTATAACGCTTTGCAGAACACCTACTTTCTATCCGTAAAAATGACCCTGAGCCTCCTGTTGCCTGCTATGTCAACACACCATCGTGTTTCCTGGCCAACATCTTGTCTCCTGCTTGCTGCAGTGCTCCAGCCTCAGGACGCAATCTTGAGTTCAATAATTTTAGGGCCTAAGCAACTTCTCCCACATCCTTCCACTAGCCCCCACACGCCTTGTCATCATATGGACTGTTATCACAACCATTCCATTGTCAGCTGCTAATGGTCTTGAATAGCAGCTAATAATTCCTCCAGGCTGACCAATTCCCATGCCTTTGTCTGTCCAACTGCTGTTTTCTCCCTCTGGGCTTCATCTCCACCCATCTTTTACTCCTCCCCTGTTCATCATATATGCCAACTTTTCCAAGCTACATTCAGTTCTGAAGGAGGGTCATTGCACCCAAAACGTAAACTATAATTTCTCTTCACAGATGCTGCCAGGCCTGCTGAATTTCTCCAGCGATTTCTGTTTTTGTTTCTGCCTTCTAGCATCTGCAATTTTTTTTTTGACTGGAACTTTAAGTTGTTTTAGAACATTTCTAGGGTCAAAACAAGTATGGCTACCAGTTCTGCCAACAGGGAAATATTGCTTTCAAAGTAGTTGCCATCAGTAGATGCCACATTTATCAAGAGATGAGCATCTTTCTGTCTAGAATCCCAGCTATGACCTTACCAAAGAAATCTGGAGTTATGTGACTGAATGGAAAAGACAGACAGTCACCAATCCAATCCCCTTCAAGCTAGTAGTCCACAAGTACAAAGCAGAGATACATGTTCTGACTTTACAGGTGAAAAATTTGTCAAACACAGCATCAAATGCTAATTTATGATCAGATCAGATCATATATAGTGGGCAGTGATATTCTTACCTAAAATGTAGGTTCAGAGTCAGTATCTGATCAATATTGTGAGCCTGGTATCTCTTGCTGAGGGGCAGGCACGAAAAGGCAAGGGTGCTGTAAGTATCCAGGTAGACTCAAAGCATGTTATTACTAAGAGAGGAAGCGAACGTGACTCGACCACGCTGCATGTCTGAGCTGAATGCATGCTTCTTATTGTGCTATGTCCAAGCTGTGGCATCACAATGAGTGTTGCCTTTATTCACCCCAGTGCAGCACTGAAGTGCAGACGTGACCTGTATATCAGAGATGTGCCATGTGGTTCTTAGAGGCTAGTACATGTCAGATGCCAATGTCCATGGACTTGAGGTGCTTGTAACAAGTGCCCAGAGTGCGTGCTCGGAGATGTTGGGGTCTGGTGTCCAACATGGAGGTCCTTTGGAGCAAATGGTGAGCTGAAGTCTCCAAGTGCTTGCCTGCTCTGACTTCAATTTCAAGTATCTCAACATCCAGTTAGCTCATAGCCCCTTAATAGCAACTCACCTCAATGTCCAGAACATAGCTAAAAGTGGCAGTAAGTTTGTGATGTTGAGATAGGCTTCATTGGAGTTCTCATGTGATACTGCCAAATTTCTCACTGTAGCCCATGTCATTCAGGGCCCTGTGAAATTCTGCCCAATATTTTTCTTCTCATATAAATTCATGCTTGAAAATTTTGAATCTTCTCATATCTACATAGATGTGTTAATACTGCATATCTGCAAGACCAGCACTGAAAAAAAGCACAATCATGGTCCATTTTAGTCCACGATAAAAGTTCAGCAGGAACTTAATGAACCATAGTGAAAGTGATGTTGTGTACATGAACTTATGCAGATAATTTAAAGACAATTAGTGTCATTACCATATTGAACTTATTGAACGATGAAGGAGGCTCAAGGGGACAAGTGGTCTACTGCTACTTCTTCCATCAGGTTGTTTTAAATATTTGTACTTAATTTGTATTTGTTTCATTTCACATGTAGGCATTTTTCCCTAATGCAGGGGTCAGTTACAAAAACAGAAATTTCTGGAAAAGCTCAGCAGGTCTGGCAGCATCTGTGGAGAGAAATCAGAGTAAACACTTCAGGTCCAGTGACCCTTCCTTAGAGCTTAGTTGGCTAGACAGCTGGTTTGCAATGCAGAGTGATACCAACAGTGTGGGTTCAATTCTCTCATTGGCTGAGGTTACCATGAAGGACTCTCCTTCTCAATCTCTCACCTCACTTGTGGTGACTCTCAGGTTGAACCACCACCAATCTTCTCTCTCTCGAATGAGAGAGCAGGACTATGGTGACTTCACTAATATTTCCTTAGGTACAACTAATTGGCTGTGATACTCTGAGCAATTGCCATTGTGAGTTGTCAGACCTTATATTGTGTGAGTTATATCATTGTTAAATTTCAGAGCAAGTGCATTCTGCAAAGGCTGACCATGACCCATTTGGATAATAAAACGTTTCCAGAAGCCCACACAATTTAAATGGAAACCTTGTACAGTCTTATGTCTTAGGAACCTCTACATTCAAGATAATATGGAAACAATGTTACAGTTGACTTGATAATTCAGCTAGTCATTAATTGCTAACATTGTAGTTCAGCCGTAACCATCCCCTGCAGACTGGCATTCAAACAATGCTTCCCCTTGACATGACTTTACCTGTTGCATTGCATAAGGAATGAGTCATACCTCATCAGTACTTGCACAGTAATGTTAAGGTTAAACATCACCCACTTCTTTGTTGCCTTTGTCACTATCCATAATACCAACAGGTGCATATCTTAAATATTTTTATTGATTTGAGAACTTATGCAGATAAAGCACTTCAGGTGGGGAAAAATGTAATCAGGAAGTGGCATAATACAGCAGTATCAGATTGCTTTGGCAGTTCACAGTGCCTGATGTTCAGGAATTGACGATTGTGTGAAAAAATTGGATTTATGTCTCTGTACATATAGCTGAAGGATCCCGTTTTGTTCATTTTGTGCCACTTTGTTTTGTTCACAGGCTTTTGGCATCAGTAGTTAGGCCTTCATTTATTGCCCGTCCCTAATTACCCTTGAGAAGGTGATGGAGAACTTAAATCGTTGCTGTTCTTGGGGTATGGTTATACCCACAGGTAGTTCCAGGATTTTGACCCAGTCTCCGTAGAGGAAGACGGTATTGTTCCAAGTCAGAATGGTGAGTGGTTGAAAGAAGAACTTTTAGGTGTGATGTCACAATTATTTGTTCTTCTTGTCCTTCGAGGTGGTAGAGATGAGTTTGTAGATGGTGCAGAGAGCTGCCACTATGCATCAGTGGTGGAGGGGAGTGAATGTTAATGCTAAAGGTAGTGGATGAGATGCCAGTCAAATGAGCTGTTTTGTTCTGGCTAGTGTAATGCTTCCTGAGTGTTGTTGGAGCTACACTTACCTAGGAATAAGAGAATTTTCCATGATATTCCTGCCTTGTGTCTTGCAGATAGTAGACAGGCTTTCCACACGCAGTATAGCTGAGTTACTCATCATAGGAAATGGTGTTAGGATGAAATGGTACAGAATTAGTTGTGGCAAACCTGTTGTAGTTTGGGGAACTGAACAGGAAATCATTATTTTATTTTAAATTAAATCGTTATTTCCTGTATAAGCCCATATCCTTCAAACACTTACATGGGCGTAGATACCAAAATGGAAATGTGGACCCCCTGACATTAAGAAAAATGCTAAATCCTTATGGACTGGTGGTTAACGAGGTATAAAATGCATTGGTGTTAATGTTCCCAAATTCCTTAGATTCTGAAAGGGTTCCATCAGATTGGAAAGTAGCAAATATATGCTCAAGAAGGGAGGGAGGCAGTAAACAGGAAACTATAGACCAGTTAACTTGATGTCTATTGTAGGAAAGGTGTTAGAATCAATAACTAATGAGGTTATAACTGGACACCTAATAAAACTTAAAATAATTTGAAGAATCATAGAAACATATGAATGAATTAGATGAGGGGAATGAAAGCATGTTAGTTAAATTTGCAGATGATATAAGTTGGGTAGACAGTTATGACGTGAAGACAAGATAGCAAGGCTGCAGATTCAGACCCGGTTAAGTGAGTGGCAAAAATCTGGTGAATGATGAAGGTGGGAAAATGAAATGTTGTTTGCTTTTGTGGGAAAAGTGAAAAAAGCAAAATTACTTAAATGGAGAACAACTGCAGAATTCTGAAGTGTCGAGTAATCTAGGTGCTCTAGTGCATGAGTCACAGAAAGTTAGAATGCAGGTACTTCAAGTGATTAAGAAGGATAATGACATGTTATCATTTAATATGACAGAAATTAAGACCATAAATCATAAGAGCAGAAATTAGGCCATTCAGCCCAACGAGCCTGCTCCACCATTCAATCATGGCTGATAAGTTCCTCAATCCCATTCTCCCACTTTCTCCCTATAACCCTTGATCCTCTTGACAATCAAGAACCTATCTATCTCAGTCTTAAATGTACTCAATGACCTGGCCTCCACAGCTTTCTGTGGCAGTGAATTCCATAGATTCACCACTCTCTGGCTGAAGAAGTTTCTCATTATCTCTGATCTAAAAGGTCTTCCCTTTACTCTAAGGCTGTGCCCTCGGGTCCTAGCCTCTCCTACCAATGGAAACATCTTCCTAACATCCACTCTGTCCAGGCCATTCAGTATTCTGTAAGTTTCAATTAGATCCTCCCTCATCCTTCTAAGCTCCATCGAGCATTGACCCAGAGTCCTCAAATGTTCCTCGTATGTTAAGCTTTTCAATCCTGGGATCATTCTCATGCACCTCCTCTGAACCTGCTCCAGGGCCAGTGCATCCTTCCTGAGTTATGGGGCCCAAAACTGCGCATAATACTCCAAATCTGGCCTACCTGAGCCTTAGAAGTATATCCCTGCTTTTATATTCAAGTCGTCTCAAAATAAATGCCAAAGGTGCATTTGCCTCCTTAACTACTGAATCAACCTGCAAGTTTACCTTGAGAGAATCCTAGACTGGAACTCCCAAGTCACTTTAAACTTCAGACTTCTGAATTTTGTCCCCATTTAGAAAATAGTCCATGCTTCTATTCTTACCAAAGTGCATGACCTCACACTTTCCCACATTGTACTCCATCTGCCATTGAATATATAAGTGAGAAGATTATGCTTAAACAGTGAGATCACATTTCAAATGCTGTGTGCAGTTTTTGTCTCCTTATTTAAAGGAGGATGTGAACACTCTGGACGCAATTCAGAGAAGGTTTACTATATTGATACCCGAAATAAATGGGTTGTCTTACAGCGAATATTGGACAAGCTGGTCTTGTTTTCACTGAAGTTTAGAAAAGTGAGGGGTGATCCGATTGAAGCTTATAAGATCCTGAATGGTCTTGATAAGGTGGACTTGTAACAGAGCTGAGTCCAGAACTAGGGGTACTGTTTTAAATTGGGACTTGCCCTTTAGGACAGAGATGAGGGACATCTTTGTTTCTCAGAAGGCTGTGCGACTTTGGAATTCTCTGCCTTAGAAGGGGATCGTTGAATATTTTTAAGGTAGAGGTAGGTAGATTCTTGTTCGGCAAGGAATTAAAGGTTGCCAGCGGTAGATATGAATGTGGAATTCAGAACACAGAAAGAAAGGTCAGCATGATCTTATCGAATGGCATGAAGGGTCAAATGGCCTACTGCTGTTCCTAAATGGTATCATGATCAGTAAACTCAGAGTTCAAAAAAGCAAACTGTGGGAAACAAATTGGAGGATGCGTTTTCCCCATTTTCTGTCATTGGCATTGGTTTACCAACATAAATAGAGTGCGCACTCTGTCATCCGGAGCTTGCAGTGGATATGAGAGGGTTAAAGGGCAAGATTTTCAGATTTCCAAGACTTGTTACTGGTAAAATAAATGCAGACAGCTGATGTGTTAATTATTTGCCAAACAGGGAGAAATTGCCAATATATTGAAAAACTTCCAGTAAAGGAATAATAAAGAAGATAAAGACATCATAATCAAATGAAATTGTAATCCAACTGATCCTCAGCTAATAGAACTGATGCTTTGGATCATCCTGTTAATCATCAAATAATCTCTATTCAGCAACACTATCATCATGTGAGGTCTTACTCAGTGACATAGTAACTTATCTACTAAAGAAATGTCTTAAAAATCCATATCTCTTTTCTGAATCATTTGCTGTATCAAAAACACCAGTAATGTAATACTTCTAAAGAAACACACATATGGCCATCCCACAGCGTAAAGCTGAACACTCCATGACTGCTGGTAGTTTTATGATCAATTTTGGAAGTCAAAAACTGCAGGTCAGTGCATATTCCTTTCATTTTGCATTGATTCTCCACAATTTGTATTGGCACAATAAATACCAGAATGGGACAGAGTGAGGCCAACTCATTTTGTCAATTTTACCTGGAACTTGTGAAAAATAAAGATGTGTTTTTACCATTTACAAGACTGCTTTCTTTAATTTCTGTGACACCTCCCAAATATGCCCTCGGTTTGGTTTTCAAACCCATCCTCCATCATTGTTGTATTTGTAAATGAGGTCGGGGACGTTAGTCAACTAAGGCCCTAACTGGGCCTCTGCTCCAGTTTTATATGCAGCAGAGTGAGGCAAAATCCAGATAGGTAGTTTGGCCAGTTTTTATTGCAAAGGCTACTATCAGACAAGAGGAGTAGGATGGGTACCTCCTTTAGTGGTACCCCTGTCTCTATCAAAGACATCCCACTTGAGATCAGACCCACAATAACTATCAACCCCTAGCATTTCCAACACTACTCCTCAATACCCCATTGTCTCCCTCACTGGGGTCTCCCAGCCAGGCCTTCCAAAATATCACATTTACCTTTGAGTGCAGGCTCCATTTTCTTCCTTTGAAGACCACCTATACTCCCAGCAGTGGCCACCATCTGATCCAGGCACTGCCGTGATCATCGAGCCACTGGCAACGAAAGTATTAGAATAGTTAAGGTCATGGTTTTTGACTTGTGCAGTCTTGATGGGCTGAAGAGCCTTTTTCTTCGCTGTAGACCTCTATAACTGTTTAGGTTGGGACTTGCTCCAAGACCAAGGGTGGGAGTCTCACTCTGACTCTAATAAGCTGATCCCAATGTAATACTGACTGGCAGCTCCTGTCAGAGTTTTCGTGGGGCAAATGGGGTACATGTCGCCACATAAAATCCACTCGTTACTACTTCTAACACCCTAGTCCATGCATTATCACAACCTTAAGGCCTCCCTTCTCAGACAATAAAGAGATCCTTAACCTCACCACATTGACTGCCACACCGTCATCCACCATCTTTTCAAAGACTCTGAGTCAACTGATGCATCGATTGGAAATTTAAATGCCTTACTACCACTCTACATTAGTGATCTCCTCCAGCCTTACATCTTTCCGTGCAACTTCCAGTTCTTTCCATCAACAGCTAGATATTCAGACACCGTACAAATAATTTTAACGCCAAAGAACAGGGTGAGGGCTATTGAAGGTAAATAAATGTGCAACCCAACCCTCACTTCTAACAGACACATGCAGTGGGCTGGGTGGCCACTAATGTGAAGACTTGTTGTGAATATGTCAATAAATTAATTTACATCAACATTATATTTACACATACCAATGATTATCTGATTATTATCAAATTTCTGTTCGTAGGAGCTGGCTGCTCACAAATTTGCTGCCGTGTTTTTTACACACATGATCTCTAAAATCATTTGCAGCCTTGTGGCATTAGTGCCTTGCCCAATATCTGGTTAGCATTTACTATTTTTAAGTTAGAAAAGGCAACGTTTGACCCTACATCAAAAGACTCCTGCAATATATACTATCTTGGGACGTTAAGATATTTAAAAGAGCCTCCATTCCTCCGGAAATCCAAAGGCCGAAGAGAGATGTAAAGAGATTGAAGCAATCAGTAAGTTACCTCAATAGTTTCTTTTTATTAAGAGTGCTTCCCCCTTCCTTCCAAGCTCATCTCCATGCACCGGAAGAGTGGTGAAAGAAATTGGGTGAGTTTGAGTCAGTCAGGAAGAGAAAGAGATATAAAGTGGGGACTTTTAACCTCAAAAATACAGGTATATTTAAGGAAGTTAAGTTGTTAAAAATCTGGGTCCTGACCAACAACCTGGATCCAAACAATTTTACTGGGAAGTGGATAAGTAAAGGTATGCCAGCAGCATTGATGATTCAATATGATCAATGGCTGCGTGCTTCACATTTATGCAGCATTTTAAATTAAACACTCAATAATGAGGTTGCCTGATGCTTGGAAAACCTAACAGCTACAGAGAGGCAACTGTTGCTGAATGTCTTTCCAATTGCTTGCTGGATCTAGCATGCCTGCTTTTCCCAAATCCTACGATCAGACATCTTCCTGACTTTTCCAATTTCTTCCTAATTGCATCTCAAGTCCTCTGACATGCAATTCCCTCCCCAGTGGCTTTGTAGGTCAACGCACAGCGGATGGACTGCAACATTTCAAGAAGGTGGCTCCCGACCACTTTCTCAAGGGTAACTACGGATGGGCAATAAATGCTTGCCAGCCAGCGACACCCACATCCCAGACCAGGAATCCTCCCCCATCCATGGATCCAAAACCTTTCCACCCCCTCATAGGCCCCAAAGCCATCCAGCAAGCATTCCTCCAAATAATGGGGAGCCCAAGAGTGAGTTGCCATGTGTGCATCATAAACAGCGGAGCTGCATAAGTCAACCTCAAGGACTGTACATCATTATCAGGCATATATCTCTTACTTTTCTGAAATTAATGGTTGATTTACACACATATAAATGGTACTTATCATTCATTTACGATAATGGCGTGTATCTCTAACAAGCTTTATGTGAGTGTTTGTTGTAACTTTTCCCTAGATATTTTTCTCCCATTGATCATGATGTTCCACTTTTTTGATTTGACTTATTATTGTCACATGTACCAAGGTACAGTGAAAAGTTTTGTTTTGTGTGCAGTACAGGCAGATCATGCCATATAAAGCGGGTTAGGATAATAGAACCAAGAGAAGAACACAATGTTACAGCTGCAGAAAGCTGCACAAAGAGCAAGATCGACATTAAATTTAAAAGTTGAGAGGTCCATTCAGAAGTCTAATAACGAGCTGGCAGGGATTACATGCCAGTTATGCCATTATAGAAATTGCACAATTGTTGTTGATTCGACTGCACAGGAAATTTGGATGGTTTCTTTACCTGCTAGCCAGACCACAAGGACATCTTTGCAATTGGCATCAGCTGTTACCCAGTTGTTAGCACCTCACTGCTGTGTCAGAAGGTGGTAGGTTCAGACCCTATTCCAAGATGGTGAGCACCAAAAAAAAACCAAACTGCCTCTCCAATATAGTTGCACTGCTGGAGGTGCTGACTTATGGATGACATGTTGGACTGGAGCTCCTTCAACCCTCTCAGAAATGTCCCACGGTGCTATTTTGAAGAAAAGCTGGTGAGCTATCCCAAATATCCTGACCAATGTTGATCCCTCCATCAACTTGACTCAAGCAGATTATCTGAGTATCATCAAATTGCTGTTTGTCGGAACTTGCTGCTCGCAAATTGGCTGTTGTGTTTCTTAGAGATAGTAGGAACTGCCGATACTGGAGTCTGAGATAACAAGGTGTAGAGCTGGATGCACACAGCAGGCCAGGCAGCATCAGAGGAGCAGGAAAGCTGACGTTCAGAAGAAGGGTCCAGACCCGAAATATCAGGTTTCCTGCTCCTCTGATGCTGCCTGGCCTGTTGTGTTTCTTATGTGTGTTTCCATAGAGCAAAGTGGTGCAGAGGACACTGAAAGACTGCAGAGGGATACAGAAAGGTTAAGTGAATGGGCAAGGGTCTGGCAGATGGAGTACAATGTTGTTAAATGTGAGGTCATCCATTTTAGTATGAATAATAGCAAATTGAATTATTATTTAAATGGTGAAAAATTGCAGCATGCTGGCTGTGCAGAGGGACCTGGGTGTCCTTGTGCATGAATCACAAAAAAAGTTGGTTTGCAGGTGCAGCAGGTAATTAAGGAGGCAAATGAAATATTGTCCTTCATTGCTAGATGGATGGAGTTTAAAAGCAGGGAGGTTATGCTGCAGCAGTATAGGGTGCTGGCAAGGTTACATTGGAATACTGTGTATAGTTTTGGTCTCCTTACTTGAGAAAGGATATACTAGCACGAGAAGGGGTGCAGAGAAGGTTCACTAGGTTGATTTTGCAGGAGAGAGTGTTGCCTTAAGAGAAGAGACTGGGACTATACTCATTGGAATGAAGACAGAATCTTATCGAAACATATAAAATTATGAAGGGAATAGATACGATATAAGCAGGGAGGTTGTTTCCCCTGTCAAGTGAATCTAGAACTAGGGGGCATAGCCTCAAAATAAGGGGGGAGCAGATTTAGGACTGAGTTGAGGAGGAACCTCTTAACTCAAAGGGTTGTGAATCTGTGGAATTCCCTGCCCAGTGAAACAGTTCAGGCTACCTCATTGAATGTTTTTAAGGCAAAGATAGATAGATTTTTGAACAGTAAAGGAATTAAGAGTTATGGTGAGCAGTTGGGTAAGTGGAGCTGAGTACATGAGAAGATCAGCCATGATCTCATTAAACAGCAGAGCAGGCTTGAGGGGCCAGATGGCCTACTCCTGCTCCTATCTCTGATGTTCTTATAACAGTGACTGCATTTCAAAATGTACTTCATTGCTGTGAAGCACTTTGAGACATGCAGCAATTGTGAAAGAATCTAAGCAAAAAAGTTAGGGCTACAGTAGGCCTCTTTTGTTCTGAGCAACAATTTGACAATCTACTGCTATAACTCATTAACCCACTTATTACTTTTCCAATTACTGTCCTGGTTGCAGTAGAATGGAATGAATCATCTTATGACAGTTCATTCTTGAATTCTACAGCAATTCCTCCAACTCAAAAGAAGATAGATGAAACTAGAGGCCAGATACTGTTGCAGACATTTGCTATGACAGATAGATGCTTGTACTGGACACCAGTAGATTGCTGTAAAAAATATCAATGCTCATCTCTGATGTAACTTTAACTTATCAGTCGGGACAAGAGTGTTGAGTCTCTGCCACAAATGATGAGAACAGATTTTTGACAGTCATATGCAAACAGGTGCCAAAATGACTTTGATGTCTTCTAGAACTATAAACAGCAGATAGGATTTATGATTTGTAGAGAAACATCAGATGTAAAGCCAAAAAAACATAATGCTCGCCAGTTCTCCATCCACAGCACTCAGCTGGAAAGGAGTTGAGATGACATGTTATTGTACAAAGATGGAATAAAGTATATTCAATATTCAATACGTTTTAGAAAAGGGTTTCATAATATAACTTGTAAAAGCAATTATGTACATGTAGTAGAGAAAATATTCTGTTGATCACTACTGTCAAATTTGGTTCATATCTTATTTTGGAACACTATCTTTTTGAAAAATGAAATGAACTCTTTAGTTGAAAGATATAAATTTTTTGTGTCCAACTGAGTTAAGCTGCCTGCTGTCGAGATGAATTTCGACTCAGCAGAGAAATTTGCACCATGGTCTCTTCTTAGCAGCTGTGAAGTTAAATGTCAATTTCGATGGGGAAAGCTTATTTTAGTATCTGGCAAAGTTAAGATGGATCTATAAACAAGGGTTTAGAAAACCGGCCTCTTGCACTATATGCCATCAACTCTCAGCTTTGGAAATCCATTGCTCAACCTCTTTACTCATCTATCTTTTTGCCTCCTTGACATGCTACATATAACCACATGTCTGACAAGCCTTTAGTCGTCAGCTATAAAATTTCACTATCCCACTGCACAATTAGTTTGATAACACATTTGCAAAGTGGCATGGTAAGTTTACCTACATTAAAATTTTACATAAATAGTGCATTAAAAAATCATTGCACAACATATAGTATTTTAAAAATAAAAGTCTCTTATTTAGTCAAATGCTTGCTTTTAACTCTCATACTTTGAAGTAACGAAATATTGAAAGCTAAATTCAGAATAAGTTCTCATTTATTCCATTCACCGTCTTCCTAACATTCACACTGTGGATTGAAACATTTTTTGACCAGAAATCAGCCAAGTTTCAATTTTGGCAGATTTCTGTCTGTGAACCCACGGTGAGTTGTTCACTATTTTCCAAAACTCGTCTTATTACCTATTATTATTTTATTGTTATTATAGTTTGACCTAGCAGCAGTGGAGGAACGGCGATATATTTCCAAGTCAGGATGGTGAGTGGCTTGGAGGCGAACTTGCAGATGATGGTGTTCCCATGTATCTGCTGCCCGTGTCTTTCTAGATCAAAATCGTTATGGGATTGGAAGTTGCTGTCGAAGGAGCTTTGGTGAATCAATCCATCCCTTTGTCCACTCAATCCGTCCCTTTGCCTCACTTCAGGAGAACACAGTCCACAACAGGGCTAGCAGAAAGCAAGAGTTGCAGGTTTCTGTCTGACTTACATTTTGGGAATTATTGCCATCAAATTTCAATCCAGTGGGTAGTAGAATGGAAAACAGTGTATATATGAGGCCAGATTAGGTAATAAAGACACGCTAACTCATGCTAATGGATGCAATTAGTCCTATCATTGTTCACTAGCAAGATTTTCAGATTGACATTCAAAGCTTGGTTGTAGAATTGGGCATATTGCTCTCGACATTACAAATCTCATTATTGTCACTCACCCTTTATTCTCAACTCACCAATGTCCATATTGTTCAGGGATGGGAAGATTCCACCCTGTGGTCTTCAAAATTATCGAGAGATAGAACAGTCAAGAAGCAACAGACATGCTAAAAATGAAATGCAAGAAAAATGTCAATAATTTTGAATCTATTGGTCAATCTACATGTGTATACTAAACAAAACAGCTTAGGTTTTTGATTTCTATTGTTATTGAAAAAACACAAGACAGTTTGTCTGGCCTGTCCAATTTTCCAAATATTTCTTACAGGATATATGTTTTTTGATGACAGTGTTTGCAGCAGGTTGTAAATATTACAGATAAGTTTTGTTGCTATAACAAAAATGGAATTAAATAAGTGGAGTGAAACTGAGACAGCAGAAATGTAATTCAAAAGGGAAATCATTTCGTAGCTGGAGAGGATTAATAGATCTTATTTCACGTCGACTGAAAAGTTTTCAGTTTGAATAATGCAGTAGGTGTGTTGTTTGATAGCGTATCCTGAATTCCAGAGTTTTGAGACATAGTACTATACCAGAATTTGTCCATATCACTGTAGAAAACAGTGCCTTTATGCAAAAACAAACGGCTAACCTCTTTCTCCTTCCCACTGTTATTTAATTTCTGCCCTCATCTCTTTCATATCAACTTGGCTTAGTTGGTAGTACTATTGTATGTTCAAACAGTAGTGCAGGCCTCAACACGGAGGGTAGAATTAGGGCCATAATCCTGGAAATTCCTCCCTAATGAATGTGGCTCTCCACCCTCCTCTTAAGGGCATTTTAGGGATGGGCAATATATGCTGACCTTGCCCGCAGCACCATGAAAGATTGAAACCAGTTGATATAGTCCCACAGAGGCAGACTTGCATGTGGTATGGGATGATGCCAAGTTGGTGGGCAGAGGAAGTGCTGCCTCTGGTGGTGACCTTGCTAGAAGTGGAAGCAGCAAGAGTCACCCATCTAGCAGCGGTTAGTGGTCAATGAGCACAGTTGTTGCCAGTTGGGGAAATCATCGCTGAGGCCAAATTCCAGAAGATGCGCAGACTCATTATTATGACTTGGTGATGGTCGATTCGAGGGTTATTTTTAAATGGGAAAAGATTCCACCCAGGCTAGGTTGAGACTTCTGTGTATCAATGAGGAAACGCTCCACTGTCATTGGTGCCAACTTCGAGGTGAAAGATCAAGACGCCTAATCTTTGGCTCAGTGTTGCTTTCCTGCACAGCATCTTGAGATGCCCTGCTACAATAAAAATACCACACCAATGCAAGCTCCTGATTTCATAGTGAATTCTCTTCATTTGTATTCGGCAGGAAACCTGCTTCATCACCATTGCCATATAAATGCAAGTTGGACTCCATGAAACCTACCAGAACACACTTGTCCAACTTCTCTTTATTTCACTAAGTTTTACAATAGTGACTGTACTTCAAAAAAAAGCTGTGCTTATTGATTGTTAAATGTTCAGCAATGTTTTGTAGCTATGCAATTATTTTCTTTCATATTAGGATTATGCTGTAAAGGCAAATCATTTCAAGATTGTTGACAAAAGGTTAAGCCAATCATTCATGTTGCTACAATGCAGTAGCTCCGTGTGTAGTATTTTGCACTAACAGCATGTTACCAATAGTCCAAAAATGATGCTCTGTCTACCACACAATTCAGCAATGTTGTATATGAATTTTAATGCTGGTAAAATGCCAGGCGCTTTGACAGTATGTTTCAAAAGTTGGCTGATTAAATCAAACAATATATTCCTTTGATTGTTTATAACACACAAAGTAGACTTGCCCTTGAACCAAAACTAAATGTCTAATGTTTGATGTGATTCTATGATTGGGTGGCACTTGAAGAATCCTGAGTGTGCTAATAGCTAAAGTAAAACCAATAAGAGATCATCAGTCTAGCTTGTAACATGGCTTATTTTAAACAGCTGCAAGTGATGTGTATTCACTTACGGGGACCTGTTGTCTGTAAACAAAATGTTTGCATTGTATTCTGTTTTAATTTTCTGGCAACTCTGGAAAGCGATAGCTCCCTGCTGTCTCCTCCATGGCAGTGCCTTGGCAAATCAGAGTCATCTTTGTAACAATATAAATTGTTATGATTGTTTGAAGTTTTGCATTCTTAGATTTGTCCTGATGAGTACAAAATGAAAAGATTCAACGACATATCTCTCTTTTTGGCAATATTTTTCAGTCTTTTGGAATGCAAACCAATTTTTTTTGTTTTTCTTTCAATGTTCTTCTATCAGTTATTGTATTTTTCCCATCACAGATATTGAACATACAGCTCTCTATTTAGTGGACTTCTTTTCTAGCTCTTTTTTTTGAATATTGGTACCACATTTATTATTCACAGTCTTTTGTAGCATTTTCTGTGAAACTTTTTTGTATATCATGCCTATGTCATTTAGTTGTCATTAGGAACATGGGCCCAGGTTCAAGCTCCACCCACTTGAGAAGGGTTTAATAACATCTCTGAACTAAGTGGTTAGAAAATATCTACCTTTAGGTTTTGCAATTTTGTCAACTGTTTCTCCATTTCTGTCTGTTGATGTTATTAAACACTTCTGGAGCACATGAATCTTGAACCTGGGCCCAAATTTACCTTGCTCATTCTTTAAAGAACCTAGCTCTTCTTTAAACTTTTCTTTTAAAATTCACTTATGGGACTGGACCAGCATTTATTGCCCATGCATAGTTACTCGTAAGAAGGTGGTGGTAAGTTGGTTTCTTGAACAACTGCAGACCACAATGACGCTAGAGAGGGAATTCCAAGATTTGAATCCATTGGCATTGACAGAACAGCAATAAATTTCCAAGTTCGGATGGTGAGTGGCTTGGAGGGGAACTTGCAGGTGGTGGTGTTCCCATGTATCTGCTGCCCTTATTCTTTTACATTGAAGCAGTCATGGTTTTGGAAGGTGACGTCGAAGGAGTCTTGGTGAATTTCTGCAGTGCATTTTGTAGGTAGGACACACTTGGTGGTAGAGGGAGTGGATGTTTGTGGGTGTAGTGTCAATCGAGCAGGCCACTTTGTCTTGGATGGTGTCAAGCTTTTCGGGTGTTGTTGGAGCTGCAGTCATCCATGCAAGTGAAAAGTATTTCCATCACACTTCTGGCTTAGAAAAGGTGGTAAAAGCTGAATATGTCTTAGACTGGGAGGGACATTGCAATATAGTGTCACAAGGGTTAGTTTTGCGTCCATTACTAATTGCAACTTGCATTAAACAATCTAGAACTGAATGTAGCATTGTAGTGTTTGCAGGTGATAAGAAACTTGCCAGCACATTAGATAGGCATGAGGATAGGAATGTAGATTTCAAGGTGACATAAAAGGGATAGAAAAATAAATAAAAAACCACTGCAGGTCGAGTTCAATGCAGAGAAGTGTGAAATCCTGCAATTTGGGAAGATTAATGCAAAAATACAGGGCATGCATTTTGAAATGGGATCTGACATCTTGAGTATTCAAATACAATGTAATGACCATGGAAACGGTCCAGTAGAAGATTTCAGGAATTACAAGTTGTCAGTTATGAAGAGATGTCAGAAATGTTAGGACAGTTCTCCTTGGAATAGAGTAGCTTAAGAGGTGTGACCTAATAGAGGATTTCAAGATCATGAGAAGTTTTGATGAAGTAGAGACAGTAAACCTCTCCAAGGTAGGTCAAAATCATTGGCCAAATATCCCAGAGGAATAAGCTTTCTCATTCTATGTTGTCAGATTCTCTCACAGTTTCTTTAAGTCTATCCTTATTTCCTCATAATTTGTTCTTATCTAATCTGTTATCTTCGTCTTTGTTTTACTTGTGTCAATCTTTATCCTAATTTTGAATTTTACTATGTCATGGCCACTGAAACTAAGGTGTTCTCCTACTCTAATTTGTCTGATTTGTTCTGTTTCATTACAGATGAATATTTATTTTCTTGTTAGGCTCTTGGATACTATAATGAGAACAAAGTATACACTGTATCTACTGGAGAATGTCAAAAGCATTTTCTCCTTTCACTACTTCTTCCTGCTGTTGTGACCCCAGCTGATGTTATTACTTGACAGGTCAGATCTCAGACACAATTCTGGCTTGGTAAGTCATTTTTAAAAATTTAATTAGGTGGCCTTTCACTAAAACACAAGCACACATTGATATACATCTTATTTTTACAATAAAACAGACATTTATTACACAAACAGAAAGAGAAAATGGAATAAACCAAGCTACATAAAACACAATTTAAAAGATTTTAAAACACACAGTAAAAATATAATAGTCCATCTATCCCAACAGTATCCATTCACAGTATCAATCTATCGTATCTGTAGGCTTGTCTTAACTGGGTCTTTAATTCTTGAGAATCTGATAGCCTCCAATCGAATCTTCACACAATTGAGATTAAATTTTCTCAGCTTCAAACAATCCTTTCAAGGTTCTAACCAGTCACTTCAGATCACCAAATCCCTTATATTGACCTAACTGATTTCATAACTTTTCTGAACCACTCCCTTTCTCTAGGAGAAACTGTTTCATATTTCTAACTTCTACCAGGATGTGTGCAAACTAAAACCATAAGCTTTCAAAGCTACGGAAGTTTCCCCTAAGCAAAGAAAATCTCAATCTCTGATTCTTCGAAATGAAAACAAGCTATTTTGACCACAAAACCATCAGATATAGGAGAAGAAGAAAGCCATTCAGTCCATTGAGTCTGCTTTACCATTTAATGCGATCATGGCTGACCTGATAATCCTCAACTCCACTTTCCTGCTTTTTCCCCATAACTCCTGATTCT
>NW_025967690.1:0-25000 GCF_021869965.1 Rhincodon typus | reverse complement strand
GGACTATTGACCATCCGATTAGCTGACAACTCTTCATGGTCCAATTTCCTCTGTCTGAAACAGGGCAATGTCCCCAGGAGCTTTTGCAAGAGGGGCCAGGGACCACAATGCCTTGTGATATCCAGCCTCAAATACTTAGAGTGGGACTTGACCAAAAAACTGTAATGTGAACGTGACAGTGCTACAGAATGCATTCTATCAAATCAGTGCTTTGCAGAACTAAACATGACTAGAAAAATAAACTTCCCTTTGTGTCTTTGGCCCTGAGCTACAGCAAATACACAACTGATTGTCTTCTTTGGATGTGTTCTGGCAAGTTTGGTTGAGAGTATTAAAATATAATCTGCTTGCCATCAGTGAAAGACAGTGAGAGACAAAGGGAGTGAGAATGGAAGAGAAAGGTAGAGACACCCAAGACACCAACTTAAAGACGCCCCTCTGAAACTTTGTCAACAAATTTGAAATCAGATCAGTAAATTGTCAATTATATTTCCCACCTTATTATAAGTGCTCATGACTAAATTTGCAAATATGAAGTGCCCCAGAACCTGGTTTTGGCTAAAACTTTTTGCTGTGCGACTAACACGATGTGGGGGGAAGGTGCAGCAAGTTGTGGGGGTCTGTGTGTCAAGGTCCAGGACAGCTAGAGGCTGCCAGTACAGGGTCTGGAGGTATTAGGGATCAGCGGAGAGTAGCTCAGTGTGAGGTGATGCACTTTGGGAGAAGTAAGAAAGCTAACAAAGTAACAAAGTGTACGTTGAATGGTAAGACTCGAGGAAGTATAGAGAACCATGAGGTCCTTGGTGTGTATATCCATAAATCTTTGAAGGTAACAGGGCAGGCAGATAAAGGGGCCAGGGTTGGAGGGTTTGAGCGATAGGGAGAGGCTGAATAGACTGGGGATATTTTCCCTGGAACATTGGAGGCTGAGGGTTGATCTTGTAGAGGTTTATTGAATCATGAGGGGCATGGATAGGCTAAACAGACAAGGTCTTTTCCCAGGAGTGGTGGAGTCCAAAACTAAAGGCAATAGGTTTAAGATGAGAGGGGAAAGATTTAAAAGGGACCTAAGGGGCAACTTTTTCACACAAAGGGTGATGCATGTATATATGGAATGAGCTGCTAGAGGCAATAGTGGAGACTGGTACAATGACAACATTTAAAAGGTATCTGGATGGGTATATGAATAGGAAGGATTTAGAGGGATATGAGCCAAATGATGTTAGAGGTAAAAGATTGCACTGCATTATTTTGATGTAATGTCAGGGAATTCAGTATCATGGTCCAGCTCAAATCAACATCACTAACAGATTGATTACAAGGCCATTACCAATCATGCTGCTGTTTAGGAGCTTACTGTGTGCAAATTAGCTGCTATATTACATCACAAATGTTACTCACCTACTGTAAAGCCCTTTAGGATGTCTTGAGATCATGAAAGTCACTACATAAATGCTAGTTTTAATATTCCCAAAGTGGAAGCGAAAATCAGAAAGAGTAAAGTGACATGCGGATTTGCTATAACTTAATTCTACAATCATGTAAAAATCAAAATCTATCCCTTTCTTTGGTTGAAAACAGTTTAGAGATTGTCCGTTCTATCCAGGTATTGCTGACAATCTCAGTAGGATTGCCAGTCACACATCAATTAAATTTTTTTTCCCTCCCAAACTGGAACAGGGTAGCTCATGACACTTGTTCCGTTATTGCTCTTGATAGTTTTATTATGTCACTCACAACAGCACTGTCTTTGGAAATATAA
Source organism: Rhincodon typus (assembly GCF_021869965.1). Taxonomy (NCBI): domain Eukaryota; kingdom Metazoa; phylum Chordata; class Chondrichthyes; order Orectolobiformes; family Rhincodontidae; genus Rhincodon; species Rhincodon typus. The sequence continues at coordinate 23,238 of NW_025967690.1, read as the reverse complement.
CCTGAGTTTCTACACATAAAAGAATAATTCTCAAAACATAAAATTTCACTGTTTTACGAGCCGGAAAGACAGGAGAGATTAAATTAGGCTCGGCAGTGAAAACAACACCGAAGCTAGCCCTATAAACTGGAAACAAATAAAACAAATACTGGCACTATCAGAGGAAATGCATCTTATTACCATGTCAATACAGAGAGGAGAGAATGTTCCCCTTGTCCGGATATGTGATGTCTATATTTATTAATACGTCTGATACATTCCATTCCTCAAAACTGAACTCTACTGTGATAGCAAAGGCAGGGAAATACCATGTTTAAAATAAAAAATAGGAGAATGTCTTTTTCTTTGCAATAATTAATATCGCATTCACAAAATTCAAAGCAGTGCACTTCTGTGATTAAACCTCCTGACAATAATGGCTGAGTTAATGTCTTTTTGTGTGCACTGGTCAAGTGCCAATGGACACATACGTACAACTTTTTTTCCTGAATTTTAAATGAGATGAAAGTCAGTAGACCAGATCTCAATCTCACAGTGTCAAAATCACACGATCTGACTCAGTAGATGTGATTTGTGCTGTGATTGGCCATGTCTTTCCAAGTGGCACAATAGATATTGCAAGATTTTCAGGTGGCCTTTAGTGGGTTTTCACAGAGGTTCCCCTGCCCACCTCTGTCAAAACATCTGGACGGTTCTTGGAAATGTAATGATCAAACATGTGAATGCCTTTTCCAGACTAAAGTAAAATGGACCTTTTGATCACTGCCTCAATTCCACTTATATCTCAGTGTTTAAAAATACCAGAGTTAAGTTCCAACTCCTACAGGTTACTGCCAGCAATTTCTGGTCATGATACAATTTCCACTTGTGTTGTCTATGTTACCCTAGGTATACTTGTAACAGATATGCTCATGATAGCATGGCATGTGATCTGAAGGTAGAAAAGTCTCAGACACCATCTTACTGGGGATCATTTGAAGCATGATATGCTGCAAGAAGCATGATGCTGTGTAAATTAACAGCTTAATTTTAACCGAGACACTAATGTGTCTAGGAATGTCACGTTTGCGTTATGGGGTTAATTGTGACAAATATCTGTTGGACTCTTCAATATGAAATTATTCATGACCAGTTTCTTAAGTTATGAGGAAAACCATAAACCTTGATGCATCAAGTAACAGCAGGGCATGATGCAGGAAGATGCTAATGAAAATTTTGCTTGCTATTGGTGAAGACAAACTTCACATAGACCATCAAAACACAAGGACTCTAGTTTGGCTTACAGAGATACACCATGCCGACTCGTCTAAAATATTGTAGCATTGTTTTGAGTTCACAGATTTTATTTGTAAATTTGGGAGCTCTGCTTAAAATCTGTGGTTTGTGGATTCCAGCAGAATACTATTTGAACAGAATAAATACTACCACTTATGAAGGGTGAACGGTTGAAGATGCAGCTTCGGTTATTACAATCAATCACTGACCAGAATGACATAAAGTGCTTCTATGCTGAGCTAAAGGATGCATGGAATGACAATACAAAGTAACTTTGTTGCTAATTAACGAAATTTATTGTCCATATGTTCTGCAGTTGGTTGTTAGTGTCTGGTAACTGATCTATGCTCAGTGAACTTGATTGGATAAGCCTGGGTGTTGTTTCAGAGCAAAGTAAACAAACCTCAGAAGCTACTAGAAGTGGAGCTGGGAGGATGGTGTAGACGTTCTAAAGCATTTTACAAGACTTTTCAAATAACCATCCTGCGCACTTAGTAACTCGCATCAACTGCTTGTCTCTGAGGAATATCAATGATGTAAAGTATGCAACACCAAACAGCAAACATGTGGCTCTGGGACATCATTCATCCAAATCTTCATTTGTCCCTCCTTATTGGCAATTGGTGTGTGAAAGGAAACAGTGCATTGGAGTAAGAGTGGCTTGCTATCCTGCCTGACAACCAGCAAACTCCAAATTACATTCTTTAGTTAAGCAAATGGATTTGGATGGTGCAATTTCATGAGTAAATTGTTGATAACTGATTAAAAATAAGCAATGTTTCATCTTCAATTAAGTGAACAAACAAAATCTCCAAAAAGCTTTCAAAATAATTGTTTGGTGTACTTAATCTGTTCTATTTCATCAATTTATTGCTTATTCATTAATTTAATTTCCATTAATCACAATTTCCATTCACTGAAGCCATCCCCCATTTTATTGAAATGTTTGGAGAGACAAATAACCAAACTTTCAGTTGAAAGTAATGTGTAATTTCTCCCTTATCTGACCCTCTCAAAAGTAAAGTCAGACCACGAAACAAATTTAACAATACAGTTTGATGTCACTGCCCTTGTTAAATTTAATCACAACCTGAAAACACATGTTCCCAAAAATTTCACACGGAACGTTGCAAGGTATCTATGTCTCAACTGCATGCAGTTCAAAAGGTTAAACAGTTAGGAGACAGCTAGAATGAACTTGATAACGGATCATATGCCCCCAATATAACATTACAATTTTTCTGCAGTGAGCTATCAGTATCACCATTAAACGTCACTTATTGTATCCATTACTTCAGATTTCCGCGGAGTCACTGGGCATAATTGTACCCACTTTAAAAATACTTACAGGTCAAGGTCCATCTTCTGGTCCTGATCCTGCAGTTGTTAACATCATGTTTACCAGTGCAATATTACAGGACACAACATTCATTGTTGGCTACCTCAAAACTTGGCACCCAACTAAGGACAATAGGTGGGTTTCTGAATTCAGAAGATCTGTGCCCTCAGGAGGGATAGCTGGTTGGGCCCACTGGCAGAGGTGGGCACTATCATTGTATAGGAGGGAACTATGAGATCACCTCTGTCTTGAGGTGCCTCTGAAGGCATTCTCATTTGTTAAAACCAAACTGTGTCCAGCACAATAGAGGGAGAAGCCCATGAAGTCTACCATGGATTTTAGGCTGCGTCCAAACCCTGCAGCTGTAGTGGGGTGGGATGATAGGGGTAACACCCTCACAGGCCATCTAGATCTGTGGGTGACACGTTGGCTCAGTGGTTAGCACAGTTGCCTCACAGTGTCAGGAACCAGGGTTTGATTCCAGCCCTGGGTGACTTGTCTCTGTGCAATTTACACATTCTGCCCTTGTCTGCATGAGTTCCCCCTGGGTGCTCCAGTTTCTTCCCACAACCCAAAGATGTGCAAGGCAGGTAGACTTGCCAAGCTAAATTGCCAATAGTGTCTGGGAACATGCAGGCTAGGAGAATTAGCTGTAAGATATGCAGCGTTATAGGGTAGGAGGGGTGGGTTTGGATGGGATGCTTTTTGAAGGATCAGTGTGAACTCAATGGGCCGAATGGCCTGCTTTCACAGTGTAAGGATTCTATGATTGCCAGCCAGCCACCTTGTGGTAATTGCCAGAGTTTGGCCTCACTGTTGGGGGGTTGGTAGTGGAGGGCCGCTCTGCAACTGAGGTGGGTCCTGGTGATGTGCCACGTCTGTCCATAACTGACCACTTACATCATCAAATTGGCTATTTTCTGCTACCAATTTGCCTCGGATGAGATTAGATCTTTCCAGAGGTGCTCAGTCCTCAGCCCACTGACAGAACACTGTCCCATGCCTTCCTCCTGGTCCCACTGTCCAAGCCACCTCAACTGAACCATGGTAAGATTCCAAGCTTCAAGATTCTTACACTTCTGAAATCATAATTCAGTCACGTTGCAAAACTAGCTCTTATTTTGCCTTCAATTCGGAAACATCTTGACAAATCAAAAATATGTTCATCTCCAAGTAGAAGAAAACTAAATCTAAAGCCAAAACAATTGGACTCAAGCTGACTACCCTAAATCAATATGTTTAAAAATATGCACCAGTATCATTTGAACTGTTTTTCAATGGCATATAGCACATTTTTAGTAGTTCACCTATATGTGCTGGATATTTCCAGTGTTCGAAGTAAGGGCTTAAACTACTGCCCAAACATGAAACTGGATTACATTTCCCCATCAAAACCATAAGTTAAGGAGTACAAATTAAGTTGCAGAAAATAAATCCTCTTACCTTCTCTTGCCAGTTTGAAATGAGCTCAGATCTACGTACATACAAATAGAGCTGGTATATGTAGCCAGATTACAAACCCTGCTTACATGGTATGCTACAGAAAATGCCAGTCTGTTTATCTGACTTGTCATTTGATATTCTTTGGGACTTGTCCTAGTTTATAGAGAAGGTGTAATGTAAACAGTTGGTGAATTGGAACTAGTCCAATTCAACACAGTCTAAACAGACTCCACATTTCAAGACTGGATGGTCTAGATATCACAACATCTTCCTCCATTAGCAGAATAAAAGTTACCCCGAGAATAAAAAAAACTTGAGGTACATATTGAAAATGGTTTCATTTCTCCTGCAAAAAAAAACTATTGGGTTTCCCCAAATATTTCATTTGTCCCCACATTAGTAAGTGTATTCCCAAATGTTGGAGAAGTCTCCTTTTAGTTTGTCATATGATTTTACTTCAAAACATAAGTTCTTCCTCTCGAATAAATATGCATTTTCATGACTAACTTCAAAAACGTCTGCAGACTTTAAGAAAAAAATGTTAAATAGATATGAAAAGAAGTATTTTGTTAGTGCCTGTGCCTGCTGTTGCAATATTGTAATTCATAGAACATGGTCTCAAAATTTTAAAAACAGTTCAAGTTGTGATCTCATAAACTAAACTGTGCATTACATTCCTAAGTGGTTATTCTTTGAAGTTCCTCTTACTTATTACTAGAACTTACAATGTATTATGTGGTTTTCAATCTAAAATCTCTGAAGTTGTGGTGGTGGGAGAGAGAGAATTATTACATAGATATTAAACGGAGGATTATTGAAGGGAAACTGTGGAATGATGGAATAAACATTTAATTAACAGCTTAAAGTGATTTGAATTAATAAACTGCTCTTGAATAAACTTTTATGTGCTGTAGCTCTGACAAAAGTACAATGTCAAATATTTTTTTCCGTAGCAATCTGGCAGCACTTTATGTACACATTATAATTTTGCAAAAAATAAAATCATAGCCTCGGGACATATATTGTACACAATGGCAGATCAGTTGATTTAAGGTAGCTATTAGCCCTCAAACACACAGCCACCAGACAATGAACACATTCCCACTAATGCATTTCTCAACTTATGAGACTATGGATTGCTTTGTAATAATTCCCTCGCACCTGTTTCTATAATTACAAATATGACAAACTGTAAAGCATCTGATGTTTGGTGTGTAGTTACTGATCAACTTACCAAACAAACAGTAGGGTAACATCTCAGAGGTGGATCTAATTCTGATTCAAATGTTCAGACTTGTATGTTCCTTATTCAATGTAAAACAGAAGGGCTTGGAATTTAGGAAACACTGCTTCGGCTCTTTCAGGTGAAATCAAAGTGAAGCTTTTATCACACATTCAGAATGCTAAATTTTCTCGCACAATTATAGATGGAGGCTCTTCACCACGTATGATTCCATTTACACAACAGTATTCACTACTTTTTCATTGCAGCTCTTAAGATTCACCTGAACAAATAGCTCAGTTTGAGGTTTCTGTGACAAAGAGGAACATTTCTGCATGTTCTTGCCCGTTTTATTATTTTGTGTGATGTCTAATTTAGGTAAACATGATTTTAAAATGGTTTCATCCAGCTGCATAGCTGGGTACTGTTACTTTGCAAATACCCATTCTGAAAAAAGTTTAAGGCCGCTAAATGGTTTGTTTGGAAGCCTTGTTTGGTTAAATGGCTTATTAGTATCTGGAATAGGTTATTTGAAATGCAAGCATATGTGGCATGACAAAACAGTGCACAGATAATTCAAACATTTTCCATATGTTGCACCATAAAATGAAATAACAAGACGTGACAATTGCTACTTCACTTGCTAATTGCTGAAATCTGTTAAACTTCCCTTGCTGAATCTTATTTTCTTTTGGTTAAGTCTGAGTTACTGAGTTTTTCTTAGAAGGTTTTTCCACTAGGAGGCCTAGCAAGATTTCTGATGCCATCTTACCAAACTCACTTCATTAATTACCGACTGCACCCCTACGGTATCTCTCATGACCAATTTACACCTAATCTAACCAGGTGCCCTTCCCACAATAATTTGGATGTCTGCTAAAAGAATGGTACCCATGCATTCATGCCAACTTTAAAAGACCTTAGTCACCTGCACTGGTATTCCAAAGTTGCCCTGCTCAGTCAAGTATGGAGTCTGAACATGTTGGAGAGAGGAACAGGATGCTGGTGGATGAGGTGGTTCAGAGGAGAGATGCCCTCTTCCTGGATAATTGGCTGCGCCACCAGACCCTGCCAGCCTGGTGTGAGATTGCCACCCAAGCCAGTGTTATCTCCAGGCTGTGTTGGAATGGCCAGCAAAGCAGAAAGAAAGTCAATGGCCTTGACTGCTCTGCCACTTCATTATCTATTACTGCCCACCCCTCACCGAAGCTCATGCTCTACCACTACTGCATGCAAAACCTTCCTTCACTCATCTCCACCCATCACATCACTAAGTCTGCATGACATCTGCATTGCCACCGCAGTGCTTTGGTACACTGTGTCATCTTGTACCCACATGTCAAGTCGTCATAAGTCTAACCAGACCATAGAGCTGCTCTCAAATGAGAGAGAGATGACTAGTGATGATTTAACCTGAGGGCCACCATATGGCAGGTGAAGGGAGAGATCGAGAAGGAGAGTTCTTCATGGTAATGTTAGCCTGTGATGGGAATTGAAACGCACTGCTTCGCAAACCAACCACCCAGCCAGCTGACCCCAGCACTAACAGCCCTGTCACCCACTGTCGTTTCACTCATTGCCGACCTTTTTCTCATTACAGGAGAAGACCACCCATAACACGGTGGAGAGCAGCCGTATGGGCAGGGAGGTATGGGTGGGGATGCCTGACATCAGTGTATGGAGTGGGGTCCCTGCCCTTTGCAAGTGAATTCTTCCAGCCACCGGCCACAATGCCTTCTTCCCTGATTGTCGTGCAGGTTCTGCATGGCTCCCCATGATCCCTGCTGAGAAATACCCAGCTCCCCCACCAGCCCCATTGTCAGCCTGTGAGGGTGAGCGTATCAGAGGAAGCATTGGTTAAGGCTGCCTCCTGCACCAGCCATCAGCCCAGGTACTGAGTCCTGGGTGGGATCGTTCTGATGGCGAATGAGAGTACACAATCTGGTGAAGGGTGTCCTTGTTGGCCAAGGAAGGAATGGCCCAGGCCACTGGCTCTTTGGAGGATTGCCGCTGACCAGGCAAGCTGTCCAAGTCTTTAGACAGGAGAGGGCCCTGTGCTGTCAGCAACCAGGGACTTCATTTAAATGTACAAGGAGGAACAGCAGTGGCAGACAGGGGGTATCTAGGAGGCAATGGCCCTTATTGCAGCAGTGCAGCGGATCCTGCCTCCATGGACAGGTTGGTGGCTGCCAAGTCCAGCTGCCCCAGGGGCTGCTGGGGAGGTGCACTCACCTGCACTCCATCTCCCTGGTATTGGTCCTCAGGACCAAAGGCATGGTGTCAGGGCACTGCAGAGCCTTGATTCCACTCCAGGTGACCCTTCCTCACAAGGAGACAGTGTTGTGCCAGGGCCCACCCAGACGGAGGTGGAACCAGATACAGGCCCCCATGTTCTTTCCACTCAGAGAGGCGCTCCACCCTGTCTACGCCCTCTGACATTTGGAATTGAAGCTGAGGAGCAATAACTTGCCTCTGGTGAGAAACTCTCGGCATGTGTGACCTATCCAGGTAAATGTACCCCAGGGTCACACCAACAATCTGGAGGGTCCACAGCCTCCACTACCGAGCAGGCTTCCTCCACCCCAGTTGCTGAACCTGGGAATGCACAGATATGTGGGAGATGGAAGGAAACATTGAGGGCACTTTAGTGGCACTGGTGCAAAAGGCTTGCAAAGTGCTCAGTTTATGTATGAATGTTCCCAGTGAGTGAATGCTAAGACAGAAAATGAGCAGCCGTGAGATGCGGTTTGGTGCAATCTACAAGCTGTGTGTTTGTACTTTTGTGCAATGTGTCCCTACTGCAGCTTTCCAATGCGAGTTACCACTGCACCCTGCAATGCTCCCAGAGCACACTGCCAGTGCACAATCGTGCCAGCATTCTTGTAATGGGTTGGCAGATGCTGGATGCCAATGCCCATGGCATAGATACACCCATTGATGATGACCTGAGCTGCATTTTGGCCACAGGCAACTTAATGGTTGTTCAGAGCGAGCAGTGAGCTGAATCTGTCAGGGGCACACATTGGTTTCCTTGTTGAGTTTTCCCAATGTCAAGCTTGTTTATTGAGTTTGATAAGATGGGAGGCTGGGAATACAGTTGAGACGGGTTGTGTCATTAATAAGGCGTTTAACAAGGTGTTAATTCCTATCAATCGACATCTTGCTACTGCCATCAAAAATCTTGCCACACCACTTGTGAAAGTGTAAAAGATGGAAGGAGGAGGCGATCGTGATGTCGCGATGGACTTGCTGCACTTCTTGTCCAATTCAGCCACAGCTGTTACCACAGCTCATGGTTTCATTGTGGAAAAAAAGAAGCACAGTTTGAACTATTCTTCTGGTTAATTCGCATTAGTTCCAAAAAAATTGGAACTTGTTAAATGAACTAGCAACTCACATCATCATGAAAACATCTCCTCTGAAAATCAGTAACAGACTGCTTGTTGTAATAGTCCTATTGGTATCAGACTCTAAACAATGTCCACATTAGGCACAATAAAATGAGGGGAAAAATCAGTCCCTTGTGGCCAAATTCTGCTCAACATTGTTTGCGTTTTGTGCTATTTTCAATTTCTTATTGATAATTTCAATTTGTAAATAAATTAATCTGGAATATACATTGAATACAAGAAACACAAAAAGTAATATCTGCACTACTTTATTCAATACATTTACCTATTTGTAGGCTTGACACTATGCTATTTCAAACATTCCAATATGACCCAAGAACGTGGTGAGAATCTCACCCTGTTAGACTGGGTGCCCTAATGTATATTGCAATTTGTTCATGGAGAAATTCTGTCCCCTCAGAGATTGGTCTGGTGATGAAAACTGCTTCTGACTCATGAACATAGTTTGAGTCGATCTGAAAAAGGCAGTGCACTGTGGGTTCAAACTCACAACCTCCTCATTCAGAAATGGTAACGTTGCCAGCTATTAATTGCAGTGTGACAGCCGTTTCTGTTTATAAAGCTAACCAACTGCTTTATCATTAACAGCCTTTTCCAACTAAAAGAGAGAACTTTAATAAAAGCAAGATATTGCAAACGATTGAAATTTGGAAGAGGGAACAGAATGCTGGAGGAACACAGCATGTTTGGCAGCATCTGTGGAGAGAGAAGCAGAGTTAATGTTGAGTCCAGTATGGCTCTCAAGAAGTGTTTCTGCTTCCCTCTCCAAAGATGCTGCCAGACCTGCTGATTTTCTCCGGCAATCTCTGGATTCGTTTAAGAAAGAATTTATTCCAATACTTTTTCGGTTCCATATCTTAGCTTACATCGGGTGGGAAAGGTTTCAGCTCTTGTAAGTGGCACTGTAATCCCATCTCTTTCCATTGCATTATTTGATGTGTAAAAGGCTTTGATGGTTTCTAGTCATTTGAAACAGAAGCCAAATACTTTCAGAATTTAAAAGAAGTCAGGAAATGTCTGTGGAGAAATTTTCAACTTGATTATAGTTGTTAGAGATCAAGCATCACAGAGGCAGGACAATGCAACAGATTTTCTGCAGGGAAGGTCAGCTTACCAAACATTGGTTAATTCATAGATAGTAGGAACTGCAGATGCTGGAAAATCTGAGACAACAAGGTGCAGAGCTGGATGAACACAGCAGGCCAAGCAGCATCATAGAAGCAGGAAGGCTGACGTTTCAGGCCTAGACCCTTCATCAGAAATGGTTAATTCATGTTTGACACAAGGCATCTGTCAGCCTGCAGTATTGAACTACATCCACTAATGACGCAATTCATACTGACCCTAAGCAGGATCTGGGAACACGACAAGTAGCACCATGTACTGCAAGTATTTTCTTTTTTGGATAATGAAACAATTCTGTTTTGAAAGCCACAATTAAATATGCCTCCTTAAGTCTCTCAGGCAGTGCATCTTAGATCTTAGACCTTGGTGTGACCCATCTGATCATTTGTTCTTCCTACCATGATCCCGCCATATCTTGGGAGGGGTAAACCCTAACCCATGAAGCTTAAAGACAGAGTTGATAGGGAGAAGTTGCTCAAATTTGGAGGGTCTAAAAGCAAAAGACACTGATTTAAGGCGAATGATAAAAGAAACAAAGATGGCAAGAGGAATGCTTCTCTGACAGTGTCTGGTTAGGATTCAGCCTGAAAGTCTAGCGGAGCAGATTCAATTGTGACTTCTAAAGCAAAATTGTACTGTCGGGGGAATAAAAGATGGGTGAGTGGGACTAGCCCTATTGCTCTTTCAGAGAGTGAGCATGGACAGAAGAGGCTGAATGGTCTAATTTTGTGCCGTAACCATTCCATAATTCAGTCATTCTATAGCCAGAGCAACAACATCTCCTTCTCACCATCCTGGCCTTCCTTCATTCTACTTAGATTAAGCACTTGGAATTGCTGAACTAATACCATCATGGAAGCGTCATCAGTATCAGCATTTTGATCATTGAACAAGGTGGCTAAATGCTACCTTTATGTGCCAACGAGAGATTTTCAATAAAAATGTGGCTTTATCAAATATTGCCTACATTCTGAGAATAAGAGTTTTTTTTGAAGTGAATAGTTATTTACAAGAAGTAAATGTTTGCTGCTCTTCTTTTAGACGATACCATATTTTTAGCTGCTCCACAAAATAGCCTCCATCCCATAAAAGCAACCATATCCATAGTTTATATTCCAAATAAACAACACTCAGGAAATGTCACTTCCAAGCAAAAAAGGCTTTTAAAAGAATTCACCCTTATCTTAAAGCTTCCAATCTGAGTCTCTGAGGGACTTCACTTCATACTTTATCTCCACGCCAAATTTAGATGCTTGCTTTTTCCTTCTCACGAGATTCCTGTTTAAGCAGTTTGATGAGAACTTGGACCAAGTGCACTTTCTTGCCTTTCAAATTGTCCACACGTCCTTAGCTATGGTAAATTTCAAAATTATAAAATCTGTAAGAAAACTCTACAGTTTTCCACCAGTCATCCTCATCATGTTTGAGCCATTGCTGTTCAGATTTGTCATTGAGACATTCAGGGAAAGCATTTCATTTCAAAGCCACGAGGATGTGGAATCTGCTCGAGCTCTGCCCAAATGGGTTATATCTTAATAGTTCTTTCTTTGGACTATTGCTAAAACATGTTCTTGTTGTCCTAAGATGTGCCCTACCATGGGATCTCAGTTACACCTAATTAGCATCTAATTAGCGTTCTGTTTACTATAAAACTGCCAAATTCCAGATTTTAGAATGTCAGAAGATATTAACACCTTTGCAGTTTCCCTTTTAGTCACAGCAGAGTTGAACTCAGCAACATATTAATTAGTTAATTCCATTCGAATCATCACTGATTTGCATTGATAGTCCCAAACAAAATTTTATTTGTGTCACATTATACGAAACAGTGGGATGGATATCTAACAACGACGAGTCAAAATACAGAAGGGAGATAGAGGGCTTGGAGATGTGGCGCAATGAAACAATCTGTCTGTCAACGTCGGCAAAACTAAAGAACTGATCATTGACTTCACAAAGAAAGGAGGAGAACGGACACCCATCTACATCAACAGAACCAAGACTGAGAGAGTGAAGAGCATCAAGTTTCTCGGAGTGACGATAACCGACGACCTGTCCTGGACTTCCCACGTAAATGCGACAGTCAAGAAGGCACAACAATGCCTGTTCTTCCTTAGATGGCTCAGGAAATTTGTCATGTTCATAAAGACCCTCACCAACGTCTACACCATAGAAAGCATACTGTCCTGGTGCATAACGGCCTGGTACAGCAACTGCTCTGCCAGGACTGTAAGAAACTACAGAAGGTGGTGTGTACAGTCCAGACCATCACAGAAGCCAAACTTCTATCCACGCACTCTATTTACATGGCTCGCTGCTGCGGAAAGGCAGCCAATATCATCAAGGACCCATCGCACCCTGGTAATGACCTCCTACCACCTCTTCTGTCAGGCAGAAGATACAGAAGACTGAACACACACACAAGCAGGTTCAGGAACAGCTTCTTTCCGGCCATTATCAGACTGTTGAATGGACTCTAGCCTCAAATAATGTAACCTGCAATGTAACATGTATGATTCTAAGTCTTTTTGGTCTGTACATCCTTTGCTTGCTGTGATCTGCCTGTAATGCTCGTACACAAAGCTTTTCACTGTATTTCAGTACAGATGAAAATAAATCAAAATCCAAAAAAAATCAAATCAACATAGAAGGTAGGAGCAGGAGTGGGCCATTCAATCCCTGAAGACTGCTCTGCTAGTTCATCAATCATCAAGCTCAACACCCTAAACCCTAATCTTGTCATTGCCCCATATCCTTTGATCCCTCTTGCCACAAGAGCTATATCTACCTCCTTTTTGAAAACACAATCTCTTCGCCTCAACCACCTTCTGTGGTGGTGAATTCCACAGGCTTAACACTCTCCGGATGAAGAAATTTCTCCTCATCTCAGTCCTAAAATCCTTAAAGTTTTACTACCGGTTCTAGACTTCCCCCACCATCTGGGAGCATCCTTCTTGCATCTAACCTGTCTACTCCTGCTAGAATTTTATAGGTTTCTATGAGATTCCCCCGCATTTCTCTAAACTTCAGTGAATACAGACCTAACCGACTCAATCACTCCTTATAAGTTAGTCCTGCCATCTCAGGAATCGACATGGTAAACCTTTGCTGCACTCCCTCAATAGCAACAGCATCCTTCCTCAGGTAAGCAGACCAAAACTACACACAATATTCCAGGTGTGGCCTTACCAATGCCCTGATATTGCAGCAAGACATCTTTGTTCTTGTACTAGAATTCTCTCATTATGAAGGCCAACATACAGTTTGCCCTCCTTACTGGCAGTTGCAACTGTGAGCTTACTGGTACACAAGGATATTCAGGTCTTGACAAAGATTCCCAACTCTCAGCTCACAGCCAAATGACCTGCCTTCCTATTTTTGCTACCAAAGTGGATAACCTCACATCTATCTACATTATACTGTATCTGCCATGCATTTGCCCACTTACTCAGCCTGTCCAAAGCACAATATCTCTGCATCCTTCTTATAGCTCACCTTTCCTCCCAGCTTTGTCTCATCTGCAGGTTTTGAGATATTACATTTAGTTCCTTCATCTAAAACATTAACATATATTGTGAATAACTGGGGTCCTGGTACTAATCACTGCAGTATCCCATTAATCGCTGCCTTCCATTCAGGAAAACACTGATTTATTCCTAATCTTTGTTTCCTGTCTGCCAATCAATTTTCTACCCATTTTAATACACTACCCCCAATCCCATGCTCTTTAATTTTACACGTTAACTTCTTATGTGCGACTTTGTTGAAAGCCTTCTAAAAATCCAAATAAGCCATATCCACTGGGTCCCCCAATCAACTCTACTAGTTACACCTTCAAATAATTCCAGTAGATTTGTCAAGGTGATTTCTCTTTTGTCAATCTATGCTGACTGTGTCTGATTCTGTCACTGTTTTCAAAGTACTCTGCTACAAAATCCTTGATAATGGACTTCTAGCATCTTCTGCACTACTGACACCAGACTTACCAGTCTACAATTCCCTGTTTTCTTTCTACCTCCAGTTTTTAGTAGTGGGGTTACATTAGCTACACTCTGATCTGTAGGATCTGTTCCAGAGTTTGAAAAATCTTGGAAGATGACCACCAAAGCATCTATTATTTTGAGGGTAATTTCCTTAAGCACTTTGGGATATAGATTATCAGGCCCTGGGGATTTATCAACCTTCAATCCCATCAATTTCTCCATCATCATTCTCGATTGTTACAGATTTGCTTCAGTCCTTTCATCTCACTAAACCCTGTATTTCCCCATCATTTCTGATACATTATTCATGTTTACCCTTTGCGAAGTATAAAGCAGTGTATGAATTTAGTTTGTCAGCCATTTCTTTGCTCCCCATTATGAGTTGAATTCCCATTATACACCTATTAAGTCATTTCTTTTCCTTCACAATCAGTATCTTTATTCTGATAACCTCCGCAAATACTCTTAGCCAGACATCTAAAATGTTCTGCTTTGAATTAGTCAAACACATATGCAAAGTAAAGTTTAGACTCACTCAACTGAAGTACTTAGGGCCTACTGGAGAGAAGATCAGAGCCTTAGACTTTAAAAAAAAAGTTCTGACATATCTTTAATATTTTGCCAAGGATTTTGCACTTCCCACATGTTCCTACAGATAAATGTCACTAGTTCTTCAGCTGGTAGAATGACCTTTATAATAATATACTGTTGTTCTTATGTCAAATCTGTGAAGCCTTAGTGACTAATGCTGCAGATGATAATCACATTCAGTTAGATCAGAAACATTCACTAAATTACTCTTCTTAATGTTTCACACAACTCTCCAACAACTGTTAGATTGTCATGAGCTTGAGCCTCACTAAGGTTGTATTGGAGTCCTGTCCTAAAGAGGTTTTAATTCGGAAACATGATTGTTAGATTTGTGGTAAGGTGTGGCAGCTCAAAATTTCCTGTTTGAAATCATCATTTGATATTGCAGAATAGAGTACACAGAATTTGCTGTGAACTTATGAATGAGTAAACTGTTTCCCAATCCATAGCAGGGTGAGTCATCATTATTAGCTTCTGCTCCAGGTCTATTCCATTCCTATAGTTCATTCCCTTCCCTATATTTAGCTGTCAAGTTTCTATTTTATGATTTGTTTTTGGCTAGACTTTGTCTAATATTGCCACGCATTTCCTCTTCATATTTAAAAAGAAAAGCAATCATAATAAGGGAGGTCCCCAGTAAGTGAAAGCAAGACTTTTAAAAAAGACCAAAGCAATGAGAGCATCTGCACTGACCAAAATATGGACTATTTTGTAACAAATTTTTGTCTTTTTGTCTGAAGAGTGTTTTACCTAGTTGTTTCCCTATTCAAATTTTTTATACCCTTTTCTTAAAGGCATCAATGAATTTTTATGATAACAATCAATCCAGTTATAATTCAATATGTCAACTTAACATTCACTGCTTGGAAAGTATTCATCTCCAATGCAACCATAGCAGGCAAATATGACTCTGTCAGATGCTTGCAACTCCAGTAGGCTTCAAGTGAAAAATTACTCCAAAGGGGCTGCAATTTGGAAAGCACAATCAGATCAGATGCCCAAAACAACACTGTTCCCTGGTAAGGCAATATTTGTCTTTTCTTTTCCCAGCTTATCTCCTCCACATTTATTGTGCTTTTCACCTCAGATCCTTAAAACAGCCATTGAAAGTTCAATTGCTGTTGATGGGACTTCTTTTTGCATAAAAATAAATCAGCACTTCTTCCCCCAGAGATGAAAGGTTTCAAACAGTAGTCACTGACCATTTTGGGATATCCAGAATTGATAATACTACTGTTCATGAAGGTTCATTCATCCTTTAGTGAAGAAAGTCATGACTTTCTCAGCTTTGACTCAGTAGTAGGAACTGAGAAAAAGATGGAAGGATCTGGTTAAGTAGGATAGGGAGTGGAACTGCCCTTCACATCCAGCTTGATTTTGGAGCAATAGAAACATATACTTGGGAAGAGGAAAAGGCCAATATCACTCATTAAGAAGACAGTGCATGATTCTGGTTTTGAGTGATTGTTGATTCGTATGACCCAGTGATGTCAGGGGAATTGCCTTGGCCTCAAACTCACTGAAAAATGTCATGCTGTTAGGAGTTCAGAACTGTCACCTTTACAATAGCAGTGATTGTCACTTATGTGAGCCCAATGTGTTGCATAGAAATGCGGTGGTGAGGAGCACTTTTGGTATGTAGGTCAGTGTCACATTGGGCAATGGAAAGGAAAGTATGGTGGTAATTTCTAGCACTGGCTTTTTGTGGACTGTCTCTTCACCCTGTTCTATTTTTCAAACTGTAGATACAGAAGCTTAGGCATTAAGGCACCATTGCAGTCAATGGTTTCAGCCCAACCTAACAGAACTGTGAGTGTACCTACCTGCCATGGTCTGCAGAAGTTCAAGAAGGTAGCTCACCATCATTTCAAGGCCAATTATGGATGGGCAATAAATGCTGGCCTGGCTAACGATGCCCACATCCCATGAGAGAATACTGAAAGAGAGCCAATTATCAGACTGAGAAGGAATGTGCACAAGAAGATCTTGGCATCTAAAAGTATAGGAGATAGGGTAACCAGTACCAAAACAGATACATCAGAAAGCAGACAGCTACATCTGACCAGAAGCAAGAGAAAATGGAACTTTCCATCTGCCTATAGTTGAAATTGGAAGTAAAGCATGTGTTAGCCTGTTAATTACTGCCTAAGTTTGCCAAGTCTTTATGCTTGATGCGCTCGTGAATTCTATCAGTCAAGTCTCGCTAGCAAAATCATACTGCCTAGTCTGAACTCAGACCATAAGAAAGCACCATATGGAAGAAGAAACAGGCATCATAATTTACAACCTGTGTAAATTTTTGCCCCCAGCACTCCTTTGGTAGAACACATATCAAACAGGATTGAAACAGGTTTCAATGAGCAGAATACATTTACATATTTGGAATCCCTTCTGGATATCCTATCAAATTACTATTGGCAGCTTAGTAGTCAAGAACAATGCTTAGTAAGCATGACTAGAGGGGTAGAAAGTTGTCAGCTCTTTTAGAAACACATTTGACTCAGAGCTTATTGTATTAGAATAAATGTAACTCTCTGACAGCAGTTTCAATATGATCATCCACGCACTGGAAAATAGCTTTTGCACTTTGACTAACATTGTGCATTACAGCCTCTGAGGATCAACAGCAATCAGCTGAAATCCTATGTTTTTGCCACATCTGAATTTATCCGTAATGTTATGCAGCATCATTGTGCCACGCAACATACTGATCTACTCAGTCTTAATTTGAAATCTCAGCCAACAATTATCCTGCTAGACTTCAAACTAGGCATTTTATTCATTGTTCAGGAGAATTTTTATATTAAACACTTCATTGAAAGTGAAGCTTTAATCTTTATTACTAAATGCATAAGAAATGGTCCCTTCCTTTCCCTCAAGCAAAAAATAACTTGGGATCTTGCCGATAGTTTGATGTCTCTATTTGTCAGCATGACTGACATTTTTCCTATTGCTAAATAATCACTTTATAGCAAAAGCAGCAAGAAGCATACAAAGGTGCATCATCTGGTTGAGGAAACTTTCTAAACTTACTGCTAAGTTATTTACTGATAGAGTCCCCTTTATGTCTTTACTATTCAACCAAATTAGTAAATTATAGCAGATATACTGTTGAGTTTGCAACCAATGTGTATATTGCAAAACTATATCCCAATGTTTGCTGGAACAGGGCATTTCAGGTTATGCCTTATGAGGTAAACATTTTCCCTTATCTTTCATCGTGAAAATATTTTTCCTGCAAATTACTGGAATTGGAAGCTGATAACATCACAGTGAGAGTATCAGGGCATCTGGGAACTTAGTGAATGACAGGACCAACAGTCTATCTTCTCAAAAATACGATTTAAGGATCAAGAAAGAAACAGAATGACTGAGAAGCATGTCGATCTAGAGTTAAAGCAGTACAGAAAGAAAAAAAACGGATCAATTGGATTAAGAGCGAGCAAAGAGATGGGAATGCAAGGCAGGAAAAAACATTATACTTTTAATTTAAAAATACACATAGCAATTTCACACCTGTACAAACACCATTCCACAGTTTTTTTTTCTGGGCTGCTGTGGTTGATTTTCATTGCCGTAACCTCCTCACTAAAAAAAGGCACTTACGTTGCTAACTATTAGCCCTAATTTTCTAAATTGCATATCATGGGCAATTAATGTGAAAATTCAGCATTGCAAAAAACTGAAAGGATTATGAAGAGAGTACAACATTTTTTCTCAGAGCTCATGATGTTTCTCATTCCACAGGGCATCTTTACTTATCACAATTTGTGGAATATTTATACTATACATTAGTAACAGCGAGCAGCTGTTATTTTGGTAGCAAGTTCTGAGCCATGGATGGATGAGTTGGGGGTTGGGT
Organism: Rhincodon typus; assembly: GCF_021869965.1. NCBI lineage: Eukaryota > Metazoa > Chordata > Chondrichthyes > Orectolobiformes > Rhincodontidae > Rhincodon > Rhincodon typus. Next base: position 4,988 of record NW_025967690.1, on the reverse strand, counting down.
CAAAGGTTACAATTCATAAAGCCTGAAATAGAAATTTAAATTTGTCTCTTCTGGTTTTAATGAAAGGTAGATTGACGGACAGGTAAACCTGCCAAAGGGTGGCCTTGTCACCTACCTATTATAATCACACAATCTTGTTTAATTTTAATGTTTCTATTTTTAACTCTATTTGGCCGAATTCCTCAGGCCTTGGGAAGCCTTGCTGTTGAAAGCAGTTAAAGCAGCCTTAATCCATAAGAGCAGGTCTCTTTCTTTGTAGTTCCTACAGGCTGCCTAGTAAGTCCTGTTTCATGATCTGTCTGCCCCCCACTCACTATCATCAGTGCACCCCCACCCTAACCACCAATTGACACTCCTCACATTCAGAAATCCCCATATTATTGGAACTCCTCTCCACAATCAGATGCAATGCAACATTCACCCTCTGGTTGAAATCTCCCAATCTGAACCTTGCTCATCACTAGGAGATAGTAAGAACTGCCAATGCTGGAGTCAGAGATAACAGAGTGTGTAGCTGGAGGAACACAGCAGGCCAGGCAGCTTCACAGGAGCAGGAAAGTTGATGTTTCAGGCCGGGACCTTTCTTCAGACAGTACTCTTCAGTGCTCATCACTACCCTGTCTACTCCACTGTCAGACCTCATGCTCTCATGCCAGCATTGTGCTGCAAGGTATCTCTCCCAACAGGTCTCTGGCCTGACGATCAGGCTGTCAGTGTGTGGGAAATTTAGGAAAAAAAAAATGTGAAAGCTTCAGGACGTTAGCAAACACGTACTTCGAGCTTTCTCATTCTCAAAACAGCCCACCATATTCCTGCGTGGAATATGCCTTCAGCTAAAATCCACACCACAATGTTCATTAATGGAAAATCTATACATATCGTCACGGTTGTTGATTTTTGGAAATTAAAAAGAATCTAAACCTTTATGAAACTGCAACTTAAACCGATACATCAAAAAGTGGATAAGTGATTTTAATGAAAAATATTTTATGGTTAGCAGTGCATGCGTGGGAAGAATCAGATGACAAATTAAAATTGCATGTTACGTAGTTAGCTCTCTAACCAAATGTATTTAACACAATATTATTTAGCTTTTGATAAACTACTGAAAAGAGAGATGCAATCCATGGTGTTTTGACAATATTTTGCATTAACTTTGTGTCACACATTGTTACCACGAAAATAGGCTGAACTAAAGTCCAAATATATTCCCTTTGGTTCAGATAATTCACATCCTTCACTGATCAGTCTGTAACAAGACTGAAATATTCTGAATGCTGGAAATATAAACTGAAAATCAAATAGAGTTAAAGTTTCATCTCAATGATTTGTCTGTAGAGCTGAGTTTGATCAGAAAGGAGCAGTAGTTTTTTTTTGTACACAATGTGCTGGTACTCCTTTTAATTGTAACATTCAAATTTTAATTAGGACTCCTTTTCTTTTCAGCTTTTTAATGGCTAACTTTGTTGCTTAACACTGTCAGTTCACTTTAGCATGGGGTAAATTTCAAATTTCAATTCAATTCTCTTTGCTAAAAAGAAGTTTCATGGATTATTGGTTCAAATAAATATTTCAAAGTACTTTTTATACAACAAGCAACCCTCAAGTGTCACACAGACAAGCTACTGCAGTGGTAGTGGGCCCTTTGGATGTGTGTATGACCCTTCTAGGAAGAAAACAATTTGAAACAAAATGATTATTGTGAAAGAAGCTGCTGAGGATGTGCTCAAAGTTGAAGCATTCCAATCCACATATAGGCTTCTGTTGAATGTTGTCATAGAAAGGCACATTAAATTCAAACTATTATTACCAATATCAGCATAACCATATATTAATCCTTAAAATTAATAAAAACAAGATTTTAGTATTTCAACAAACATTGTTTACTTCACACAGTACACAATTTCCCAGCTAAGAAGGCTGGTCAACAAGTTGAATTCAGGCATTGGCTGACATTGGACTTGGATCTGGCTAAAGAGCAATGTGATTGAATTCAGCTTCCATTTCCCCTGATGAGGCGAAGCTTTCTGACTGCTCAGCATGGGTGAGTGTAGAATCTGATACAAAGAACCACCATTTTTGTCCCTCTTGCTTGCATTTCTTGGCAAACCTTTATAACTGTCATATTACATGTCCCATTACCCAGAATATGAACAGTACTTTGGAAGCAAAGCCTTACTTTAGAGGTTTTGGGTACAGTTTTATGGGCCAAACATTTACTGGAACTGGGCTTCTCATTGTTGCTTTGAGAATTGGATGTATTCCAGCTATTTCTTCTCAAAATATTTGCATCACAAGTTTCTGCAAGTGAGGCCATTAGGGCACTTTGTATCCTGTGAATGATGACACAAAATCAGTTTTCTTAAACAACAATATTTAAGGGTGGGGAAAGAAAAAGAGTAAACAGCAGAGAAGGGAATAGGGTAAAATCAGTGTTACGTTTGAAAAAGTGAAATAAAGAGTGCAAAAGAAATTAGGGACCAAGAGTGAGAGAAGGAAGTAAAAATGGAAAAAAAAATCAAAAAGCTTCAAGAAACAAGTTATTATGTTCAGAGTGAGAATCTAAAGTTGTTACCTTTCCAATTCAAACAGATTGCATATCATTGCAGTTACATAATGCTCATCACTAAAAAGGTCCTTATATTATGAAATAACAGCCTTAACTTTCCTCGGTGACACTTATATTCACCAATTTCTTGAAGCTGACATGGGAATTTTAAAGATATGCTATGTTTTCCTGATGTTAAATAGAAGAAAAAGGCAAGCAACAAAAAAAATTTTAAATTGTAAAAGCCACTAGGAACAATTTTCTACTGCAGGGATAAGTACTACAGTTGCAACTCAAGAAGTATCTGTTACTGGCTACAAATTGTATCAGAATGGCTATCACAACATGTGGGGCACATATTTTAAAGGGGTAAAGGTAAACGAGTATTAGAATTAGAATTAGAATCCCTACAGTGTGGAAACAGGCCCTTCGGCCCAACAAGTCCACACCGAACCTCAGAGCATCCCACCCAGATCCATTCCCCAATGACACACCTAATATACACCCTCTACCTCCCTGAACACTACGGGCAATTTAGCATGGCCAATCCACCTAACCTGCACATCTTTGTGACTGTGGGAGGAAACCGGAGCACCCGGAGGAAACCCACGCAGACATGGGGAGAATGTGCAAACTCCACACAGACAGTCGCCCGAGGCTGGAATCGAACCCAGGTTCCTGGCGCTGTGAGGCAGCAGTGCTAACCACTGTGCCACCGTGTCGCCCACGGTGTAAGAGGCTATAAAGTAAATGATCATGTGCAGGGGTAAACATTTATTGTAATAAACCAAGGGTTTGACAAGGAAAAAAATAATATAGCCCCACTGCCACCCCCACACCCCCTCGCCCAACCCCACAGAGCTTTTAGAAAGGCAGACCAAGGAGAACTTAATTAGTGGACCATACATGAGGCATGTACCTGGTAAAGAGGTCTTGTGGACTTGTTCCTCCAAGCTCTGGCGAGTGCAAACATCTTCAGCAACTTGGCTTCTCCATAACAAAGCTGTTTTGGTTTGCAAACAGAGTTAGTGGTGATGCCACTCCATGTCAACCAGCCCATGAGAAGTCTCAGTCATAAGCAATCTGGTTTGTTGTTGAGTGTTTATTTACAGTGTTTGGGGTGAAGCTTGACCTGCCCAAATGAGGCAACCATACTGCCTAATGCCCGCAAACCTAACCAGGGCAAGCAAGCAGGACTGAACTCAAAGGCCATCAATTGTGGTTGCATTCTTGTCCCATGCAAGCCTTTGGTGAAAAGCTCTCACATGTGTACATTCTTCTAGCTGTGAAGAAAGGTCCATGACCTGATGAATGGACTGCAGTGTTGTAACATTTTTAAGTGAGTGTGAACCCTGTCAGATGTGTGAGAAGCAATGCTACGTTGATATCTGTAATGAAGCAATGACAGTTGCAGACAATATAACTGATGGAGATATCTGATGAGAATGAGATGCTGGGAGAGTGTGGATTTCAATCTCTTTAAAAAAATGTTACTCATGCAAAAGTTTGACTGAAAACGTGTTCTTATAATGTCAACTTTTACACAAGCATATGCCGCAGGTTCAATTACTGTTTTCCACATTACTTTTTCTTTCCTAAGGACTTTGACTGTGTTTTTTGTCAACACCATCATTCCCCTGAGCTATCCCAGTGGGACATTTCTCCACATGAAAACTGACTTAAAGAGCACAAACAAATCTGTAAGTCATTTGAGGGCAGAACAAACTCGCCACTTTGGCAGGGAGTTCAAAGCTTTCAAACTGGAGCAGTCAGGCTACCTTCTCTTTCACTGTGTACCACCCGAACTGACTTGTTGTTAGTTTAAGAGTGAGTTGGAGTTGAAACACAGTTCAGTATCAAGGTAGTTGGATTTAAACAGTAAAGCAGAGACAATATGCCACCATCTCTCATTATTTATGCATGTACCCATTCTTCTGAGAAATCTAACTTCTCTCAGACTGCTTCTGCACTATGAGAGTGCTTGGGAGGTCTCCATAGTCTTTTAACTGAATACTTTTTTTTAATTTAAGTTGGTTCCAGATAATTGAAACTAATTGTGATGTAGGGTGTTCAAATATTTATTCAAAACATATTTTTATTCTAATATGTTGAAAATCACCTCCATGGGTGCACTAGTTATGTGCAGTATGAATGTTTGCTTTCTTTTTAAATATGTAACTAGTGACTATTTCAATTTCTAGCCAAAATATCCTGCAACAAACAAATGCATCATAGTGTGATTTGTGTCCGTTCATATTAGGCATTAGGTTAACACAGCTGCTGGTAGAACCACTAAACTATTCTTTGTTGCCATAATAACACCATACTTCCTTTCAACAACACTGTTGCTGGGTTAATCCATCCTTAAATGATACAACATAACAGCTAATACTTTTCTAAAGTGATGGAATATCACATGACAATCGCTCCAAACTCACAA
>NW_025967689.1:0-25000 GCF_021869965.1 Rhincodon typus | reverse complement strand
AAAGTCTTTAACATCTTTCCCATGGAAGAATCAGATACAACATTCAACTGGGCTGAACTGAAGCTTTATAGTGGTTCAGCAAAATGTCTGCATTTTGTATTCTATGGCTCAATAATTAGATGTTACATCTCTCATTCATACACTCACCGCTAGAAATTTTACTGAAATTATCATACTTGGAAGTAGCCAAACACCTTATTTATAAGTGCAATTTTTAGGGGACACCCTGTCTTGCACAATGCAACAGTTCAGTTTTCTGCACAGGAATGTAATGTGCATAATATCAAATTAACCAAATGTTGAAACAGAGAAAGATCATTAGGAAACTCCTAGAATGAGTCTTAAGGTTTCAAGACATTTAGCACAAGCCGATAATTAAATGTTTTATGCAACTGAGGAAATACATAGACAAAATGATAGTATAACTTGGCGTACAAACGTCAATAGACACACAAATATTTCAGAGCACTTCACTTTTCAGTAAGACCTCTAACAATGAGCATTTCAATAAACAATTCATGTACACAGCACAGATGGCACGATGCTTTCATAGATAGAGTAAGATTGAAAACTGTTGTGGTATTAAGTCAAATATTCTGGTATATTGACATATTAACACAATTAAACCCTTGATGAAATTTATTTGTAGACATCTGTGAATAGAATCATTTTTTTTTCAATAGCAATTATAATTAATTAAAATCAACTTGTACGTTTTCCTTCACAAATACAGTAATTATGAAAATTAAGATGCTTTAACTCAGTATATCACTCTCATTTGACTCTTCCAGGCAGAGTGAAGTACATTGGGCAGTTGTTATGTTTCATAGAATCTTTGATTACAAGAGGAAAAAAGCTAAAAGCACAAATATTCAAAACATCAGGTTCAAACAAACAGCCAAATCTCAGTAAATTACATAATTGCTTCAACCTTTATCATGAATGTTGCATTCTACCACAGAGAGGAAAGCAATCGATACAGGCTGTGAACTGAACAACAGTATTCGCAGTTATGAAGAAATATTAACATCGCCACACTGCAATACTATATCACTGAGGTAGCCAAATCCTAATTTAACTGAAACAGGGTAATGCCTCATTTTCTTCAGAAATATTGGGTTCTTAGCCAAATGATGCTGCACTAATCATTCAAACATGCAATTTCTGAGTATTCATGAGTATTTGATAGGAATTCTTCCTGTTTTCTTTGCAACACCAATCTATTTCCATGGAAAATGTATCCAAACTCTGTCACATTGCTGCAAAAGGCATTTTACATCTGGAAGTTTGTGATGCCAATATTAAAAAGGAATTCACAAACAATTATAATTAGAGAACTCAATGCACAGAATATTCATCCTTGACTATTCTAATTATTAATTTTCATAGCAATTCTTCAGTATTCAAAATGTTGAAGTGCAAAAAAAAATCATTAATTTCATAAGAACTGTAAAGTGAAACTGTCAATGAAATGGAATTTGGATGGAATACTGGTTTAGTTATATAGTTTGTCCCATAGAAAATAATTTAATTTTCTGTTTCTGGCATGGTCAATTGTGATAAATGAGAGAAAGGTGTATCAGTCATTACTTACTTTGAGCAACAATCATCTACCAATTTAATGAGTGCTGGATATTTGTGGAGCAAATGACAAAAGTAAAAGCACAACTGAACCCAACTTTATAACTATTACGTCAAATCAGTCAAAAATATCATTCAGATCATTAACCTAGCAGGGCAGTGTAAGTCTTAGAATATGCAAGAGAGATAATGCTTATTTCACAACAGTGTTTCAAGATATTAAAAAATCGAAATTGACAAAATCACTTTTTGACAGTGTCCACAATAACATTGTTCTGTTCCAGAAGCCATAACCTCAAGCTTAAGTTGAATTTCTAAATAGACCAAGATGTAAGTAATCATGCTGGGTTCAAAAATTCTTAACTGGGCAGCAACATGACAAAAAGGGTACTTTTATTGAGCTTGGCTAAAAATATATTAAAAGCATATGGAAGAAACTAGTTATTAATTACACAAAAAGGGGAAGTCCAGGCAATTGTAATGGTAGGCAACTAATTGTGAAAACAACGGTGTCACACAGTATCTGGAAAGGGCTGTCCAAATAGAAAACAAATACTGAAACTGCAGTCATGTAGAAACTGGGTGACTGAACCATCAGTTGAGCACCTGAACACGAATCACAGCACAGTAACTGTACAAAATGCACAGCACACAAGCCTAGTCCAAGAAATGGTTGAGCCACAGAGCTGGGACAAAAATACAACACCTATTTGTATCAACTGGAAGGATTAGTCCAACTCAAGAGAGAAGCAAGATTTGTGTGAATATTTAAGGCGGCACAACATAACAGCAGGCAACTAGGTCTTGAGGCATGATTCAGACCGCTGAACTGGATTTTGTTTGGCTCCATTTCTAGCACCAGCAAGCTTTCTGTGAGTTATTCATCCCTTCGATTTTGCTGTCATCCTCCTCTAAATCAGCGATACTAAGTTCATCAGGGGTTGATAGTCGAAGCCCATCTAACTCCTTCTTATGGGCCTGTAACACTAGTTCTGTCAGTTTAGTAAATGACTGTGGAATAAGAACATGCCAAAATACCACAAGATTACAAATGCAACAAATCAACCTCAGCTTTTTTATCTGGACATACATATGTATATATATTTTTACATTACAATATTTAAGGGATAAGAGGGAGGAAAAAATTTTCTGTTGAAGCAATATTTATTCTTGAAAAAAAACTTACATTTACGTGTACTAAGTTACTTGATTGATTTTATTGAAAGATAAGATCAATGTATAAAATGAATTGTTATGTGAATTTAGATTGGTTTCAACTGGGAATTAAATAATAGGCATCTTACTTGCTGTACATGAAGCCTAGTTGATAACTTGACCAATGGCTTACAAAGCCCTGGCATAACCAAGAAGTGCCACATGGTCTCCTTTGATGTTTTACACATGTTTGGCTCTATTATAAGTGGTCTGATTCTGTAAATGGTGTTGTAATATATTTTCCTTTAGAAACAGTCTTATGATCAATATGACTAATGGATAGCTTAGTTAATACATTAAAATACACAATATTCATATTTTACATTCAATATTTACAATTAAGTTTAGATTTTCAGTGTTCAGAGTCAACAATAATACCAGGGCTGGGAAATTCTAATTACAAAGAATATAAACACTACAAGCAAGGTTCAGAAATTCAGTCCATCGAGGCTGCTCCACCATTTGATATAACCATGGTGGATCTCATCTTGGCTTCAATTCCATTTTCATATCTGCTGTCTATAACCCTTCAGTTTATTCCGAATTGAACATTTATCCAACTCCTCCTTAAATTTACTCTACGTCCCAGCATCCATTGCACTCTGGGGTAGTGAATTCTACAGATGCATGAACCTTTGAGAGAAGTAATTTCTCATCACCTCTGATTAAATCTGTACCCCTTCTCTGAAATCTATGATCTCTTGTTCTAGATTGCCCTACTTGAGGAAACATCCTTTCTGTAGAGATTATAATGAAGTCAGCCAAGTGGACCTCACAATGTGAGTTCCTTGATTGGGGCTATTAACTTGATCCAATCATGGAGCCCTGGCTGACAGAAATAAACAGTAGCATCAGAGGTTCTGCTCACTGAGAGCTGGCTCTGAGGAAGCCAGACCAGTGTCAAGTACTATGCGCGTGTAAATAAAGGATGACTTGGTGATGGGATGCCGGCCTCTCTGGAGTTATTTCTCCTTCTACATCTACTGTGTCAATCCCCTTTAGCATCTTATATTGCTCAATTAGATCTCCCCTCATTCTTCTAACCTCTATAGCCCTAAACTGCTTCATCTCTCTTCATCGTTGCCAATCAGAAAAAGACCCATTTAACCCGACTCTCTGCTTTCTGTTGGCTAGCCAATCGTCTATCCAAGCTAATAAATCACCCAAACCACATGTTATCTTATCAGGAGAAATAAAAATCCTGGATCTACATATATCAGTTAAGAGAAGGCAAAGCAGAGTTTTAAAATAGTAAGTTCTAAATTTACTTTGTGTTTTAAGGGATGGTGATGGCGCAGTGGCAATTTCACAGGTCAGTATTCTGGGGACCTGTGTTTGAATCCCACCATGGCAAATGGTGGAATTTGAATTCAATAAAAATCTCCCATTTGTTGTAAAAACCCATCTGGTTCACTACTGTCCCATGGGGAAGGAAAGCTGCGCTCCTGACCTGGTCTGGCTGACAAGTGACTCTAAACCCACAGCATTTGTAGTTGACTCTTAATTATTGTAGGACAATAAATGGACATTTACATCCTATGAAATCAGAAGCAAAAAAAAAGTTTGGCAGTGACTGTGAGTAAATTTAAAATAGTCACTCAGGTGATAAGAAGATTAGGACAAATTTCTTTATGTTATCGTTGCTTTCCTACAGGTTGAGGCTGATGCATCGTTACAGAGACTTGGGAAGCAAGTAGTGCAGTGAGATTAATTTTAGATTACACTGGGAAGCCGTGGGAAAAGATATAATATGCCAAATTGCCTCTCTCGGTGCTCTAAATATTTACAGTTCTGTGATTGTAATGTTTGCACTGACCTCTTTAATGTTATAATTGGTGCAGGCACTTGTTTCGAAGAAGTCCATTCCATATTCTTTTGCAAGCTGTGGAAGGAAATGTTAATAGAAATTTTAATAGTTTAAATGATGAATATGATATCAAGATTAGGATTAAGATAAGGATACTGATTCCTAAGTTACCCAGCACGTTCTTAATTTAAAATGTCATGCTGCCCTTTGTGCCTGCTGTACTGTTCAAATCAGAGCAGGTTGGGTCTGTACTCCAACTCTATTTAAACACAATAGCTTTATAACCCTGGATACCCTAACCTAACAAAGATGATACTATGCTACACACACACTGATGAAGAAATCAGGTTAGGAATCCCAATATTTGTTGGAATTTATTGTGTCGTGTCTTTAAATAATGAGTCCAGTAGCATTTAATCTGCCTCTAGAGTACTTTTGATTTTATGTTCGACTTGTTCCTCCCCTAGAAATGGCAATATCACCAAGAACAAAGAATGAAAATATATCAGCTATCATTTTAACCTCTGCTTTATGGATAATAGGGGCCAGTTAGCACATTGATTAGATTGCTAGCGTGCGGTTCAGAGTTTAATTCCAGTTCCAGCTGAAGCAGATGTGGGACTTACCTTCTGACCTTGTCCCACAGACAGAAAGGCAAACTACTGGTGACAGCAAACAGCCAAGAAAAATGAAACAAAAAGCAGAAACTGCTGAAAAATTCCGCAGGTCTGGCAGCATCTAGAAAAAGTGGAGCTAACATTTCGGATCCAGTGACCCCTCTTCAGAACAGTTCTGAGCTGCTGAGTTTTTACAGCAATTTCTGTTTTTGTTTCTGATTTCCAGCATCTGCAGTTCTTTCATTTCTTCGTTAAGAGAAATGGTTTGGAATGAAAAATCAGCTAAAGGACATGTCTTTGAGCATAGCACATATGGAATGTAATAGAATAGAACATAAATGACAGCAACTACTTACTTTTTGACCTTGTTCTGCACTCACTTGCCTTTTCTGTTCCTCATCAGCTTTGTTGGCTATGAGAATTTTCTGAACACCTTCAGGAGCATACTTGGGATAGGAAGGGTGATAAAGAAACAAAATGTGAGTACTGTAATTGATTAACATGGACAATGCTTTTCTTACAGTCTTAATGTTTATTCAGAGATAAGATTCTGCAGAATCACTTTCTCTCTTACCTCATCAACATCGCTGGCCCATTTAATAATATGCTGAAAGGAGCGTTCACTTGTAATATCATATACCAGAAAAATTCCCTGGAAATAAAAATCAATAAATCCTATTTAGTACGTAAGTTAGTGGAAAATGGTTTAAACTTATGCTAGTAATCATGCCTTAACCATAATACATCTTAGCAAAGTGGATTGCCCTCACTTAGCAAGTGCTGAAAAAGTAAAACTAGCTAATTAAAGCAACTTACAAACTGTGGGCTGTTGCAACTGCTGCAGATTTTAAAGTCTATTTAACCAGACAGCAACTCCAAGTGGCCATTCTTCACATGTACTTTTCACCAGACAACTGACAGTGGGAGATGATAGCAACAAAACACCACACAAATATGGCAGCAATCACCATGGAATTTAATCAAAATTACTGGATCACTTTTGTGTTCCTTAAAGTTATTGACCAGCTCACTCTTGTCTTACGCCATAGAGGGAACATAGCAGGTAAGTGCCTCATCTGCATGACTCAGAACTACAAGGAAGTAAATTCACCCACTGTATAATAAAAACCTTGTTAGTTTTTTTAAGATTTTCATTCCGTATTGACAAATAGTGTTGATGATCTACTCCTTTGCTTCTTACAGTTAAAAGGCCATTATTTATATCTTTGCCCAGACACTGCCAGTCATCCTGCTTTTAAGGGGGAGTCAACTCCTGTAGTGAGGGCCTTAACCTACTTCAAAGTTGGCAAAGTTAAGGTAGCACTCAGCTTGATGTCGGGCTGATAAGTGAACTTGGCCTGATCTTCACCCCTCCCCGCTGTTCTTGTTAGGCAGGTTAAAATGGACTCTTAAATCTGTGTATACTGACAATGGACAATACCGCATTCAATCATCACCTGACCCCTTCACTATCACTTTCAAGGTGCAATCACTGGGTTGTGACAAAAAGCAAAACCTCCACTGTAATTTTCCTCTTCCTAGCCATGATCACAAGGCTAATTCAATCACCGTCAACTGCAGCCACGATTAAAAGTCAGCAGGGACAAACCCTAATGGTTTGCATGGTCAATGTCACACCATTTATTTTAGGTGATGAAAGCACAGTCAGAAATAAAAATAACTTGTAACGGTTACGGCAGATCTATCAACCAATTCAACTGCTAAACCATTACAAGAAGCTTCCTTGCTTTCTATTTCAATTTGTTTTGAACTCAATTGTGTCATCTGGCCTTATTTGCTTTCCCAAACATGGCAGACTGTAATGTGAAGCTCACCTGGGCACGTCGGTAGTACTGCTTTGTGATAGTCTGATATCGTTCCTGGCCTGCAGTATCCCTGAGAAATAATTCAAACAAAAGATGAAGGTATTAAAATGATCATTGTCATAATCCAAAAGTTCTAATTACAGGACCTGCATATTACTCCACAATCAATCCTTATTTCCTTCAATAATAGTCCAACTTGTCCAAGCCAACCATGTTCCCAAACTAAACAGGTCCCACCTGCCTGTGCTTGGCCAATATCCCTCCAAACCTTTCTTCTTCATGAACTTAACCAAGTGTCTTTTAAACGCAACTGTACCTGCATCCACCACTTTATCTTGCTGTTTATTCCACACACCCACCACTCAATGTAACAATAAGTTGCCCCTTGTGTCCTTTTTAAATCTTTTTCATTTCAACTTAAAAAAAGACCCCCTAGTTTTCAACCCCCCTACCCTAGGGAAAAGACCCTTGCCATTCACCTTGTCTATGTCCCTCGTGATTTTATAAGCCTCAATAAGGTCACCCCTCAACCTCCTACACTTCAGTGAAACTAAGTCCCAGCCTCTCCATTTTTATATCTCAAACCCTCCATTCCCAGCAATGTCTTTTCTGAACCCTCTCCAATTTAATAATATCCTTCCTATAACACGGTGACGAGAATAGCAAACAGTACCCCAGAAGAGGCCTCACCAATGACCTGTACAACCTCAGCATGACGTTCCAACTCCTATCTGAGCAATGAAGGCAAGCGTGCTAAATGCCTTCTTAACTACCCTGTCTACCTGCAACACAAATTTCAAAGAATTATGTATGTGAACCCCTAGATCTCTCTGTTCTACAACACTACCCAGAGCCTTATTAATTGTATAAGTTCTGCCCTTGTTTATTTTGCTAAAATGCAATACCTCACATTTATTCATATTAAACTCTGTCTGCCACTCCTCAGCCCGTTGACCCAATGATCAAGAGCTCTTTGTAACTTTAGAAACCTTCTTCACTGTCCACTATACCACCAATTTTGGTGTCATCTGCAAACTTACTAAACATGCCTTCTATATTTTCATCAAAATCATTTTATGTAAATGACAAACAAAAGTTGATCCAGCGCCGATCCCTGTGGAACACCCTACCCTCAGAAATCAGTATTTTTAATTGTTCAAAAGTTGTGCAATGCAACAAACAATGCTTTCTTTTCTTCATTCATTCATGGGATGAGGTGTCACTGATTCGGTAGCATTTATTGCCCATTCCTGGTTGCCCAGAGGGACTCTTGATTAAGAGTCAACCACATTGTTGTGGGTCTGGAGTCAAATGTGGGCCAGACCAGGTAAGGATGGCAGTTCTCTTCCCTAAAGGCCACTAGTGAACTAGATGGGTTTTTCCAACAATCAACAATTAGATTCTTAATTCTAGATTTTTCTTTATAGAATTCAAATTCCACCAACTGCCATGGTGGGATTTGAACCCCGGTCCCCAGAATATTATCTGAGTCTCTGGATTAACAATCCAGTGATAATACCACTAGGCCATTGGTTCCCCCTATTATGGTTATGTACTATGGTTATTTTTAAGAAATCAACCATAAGTTTCCTCTTTAAAAAATCATTTTGTTCATCAAATCATTTATGGGTTTTGTTTTTGAGCAGATAGAGAGGGTCCATTAAAGCTGTGCTCAGCAAATGTAAATCAGGGCTTTCGTTGACATAATGGCAAAACAAACAATAAAAGGTTCGCCATGAAGACATTTCTGACATCTATCGTGAACAGTAACCCCCTTGCTGTCAAATTGACTGTGGACTGCAATGTCACAGTATCCCCTGAAGGGATGGCTTTTGAAGTGGAGTAAGTTATTATGGGGAGTTCCATAAGACGACTGGAGCCACATGTTCTACTTACTCCCAATTCCGTGAGTCAGTGACATAGATTCCAGGATCAGGAGGCAAGAGCTTTTCTCCCTGTGACAACACATGCACCATTTGTCCTCCAACAACTTCACCGGGGTCAGAACTTGGGCAAGGCCTCATCCTGGAGGTAGAGCAGCAGCCTAGGTAGGCTTGTCTCAGTGACAACAACAAACATCTCCATCTCAGGAGTCTCTCACCATTATACAAGCTCCAACTGTGAGAAATGCACTGAAAAGCTCCACTGAGAGGGGAAGGAATATGCAACACAGCTGGTGTGCTGGGGATAGGATGGGAGGGTTGCAGAATTGCAGGGCAAAGCATTTACCTTTTCTGTAAAGATATTTCAGTTGCCAGGTTCCAAAGGTTTGGGACGTGTGTTAAGCCAGAGGCTATCAGCCTCAGTAAAACATTTAACGGCCAACCCATTTCCTGAGTGCAGGTAGACAGCCCCTTCCCCATACTGCCTGTGTTCAACATGGCAACAAATTGTGTCTGTCTATGTATTTGTTATCGTTTTAATATCTCACTGACCCCCAAACTGCCTATTTTTGGGTATTAAGATTTAGTCTCTTACTCTATGCCTGCTTGGGGTGCAGTGACGCTGTATACAGATCATAAGCAAATGCTTAAACTGTTGTAAAATGAATGCATCAAGTCAGTGTAAAAGGCTTCACAATTTGACCGGCGGTGAGTGTTCATCGAGCTTTATGAATGCCAAGGTCAATCTGTACTGTACGAGAATTCTGCAGTTCTTTTAAACAAGAAGGTCTATCTCCTATTACACTCTGTGTGGAGAATGCTTTGTGGATGGTCGCTCTAGAAACCAAGGAAACAGGTATTGTTCTTTATAGCAACACTCTGCCAGTTCATTGACGGTACTAATCTCTCATTGGGTCCCTTGAAATGGACAGAATCGAAACACAGGCTTGCAGGCTTGACTGACAGCCCTATACCTGCCCCGGAAATAGGCTGTACACCCTCCTGTAACATGTCATACAGTTCTGCAAATGCTTCCCTGATAAACTACAGCTTCCAATAGTCTTGAGATTCAGATCGCTCCTTTGTGGTTACTACCTACATTTGACTAGGCCACAGCAAACAGGATGAAAGGCTGAATCAGAGATAGTAGGAACTGCAGATGCTGGAGAATCCGAGACAACAAGGTGCAGAGCTGGATGAACACAGCAGGACAAGCAGCATCATAGGAGCAGAAAGGCTGACGTTTCGGGCCTAGCTGTTGTGATGAACCTTTGCATGCACATCAGGCACCCAGCTAAAGGATTGGATCAGGCTGCATTTCAGAGCTGCTTGCTTTTCCTCTTAGCATTCACTCATTCAGTGCCAACCTGCATGCCTACAGCATCCATACTTTGCCTTGCCATACATTGTCAATTCAGCAACAGCTAAAGGCTGTCAGTAATGCCATATTGATGTGGTCTTTTGTGAAGACACACAGAAAGGCTGCTTGTTTTTACAGATCTGTCCAGTGTGGGGGAAGGTGGGGGGGGAGGGAGGAGAGCATAGTGGGACATAGAGGTGGGGCTGGTGCTCAGTTGAACAGGGAGGGGCCACTGTTGGTCTGGGGTCCTGGTACCATCAGACATGGGCACAGTCTGTATACAGTTCAGGAGCTTGGCCACAGTCAGATGTCAGCTTTGGAATGATTATCATCAATGGATTTGTCCTATTGGAGTATGCGGAGAGGGCAACAGTCAGTCCTTTAGGGCCTGTACCACACAATTGGCGGAATTCTGTATCATCAGGCAGGGACCTGCAAAGACTTACATCAGAGGTCTGGCCCAGGGGTCCATCCATTGGTTGTTAAGAAGGGTGTAGGGGAGTGGGGTTCACTGCCAAAACAGATGGGAGAGTCCAAGCTGGGAGGGTGAGGAAAGCAAAGGCATTCATTATGCTGTGCATCAAGGCGTCCTACCATCCTCTCCCCACACACCAGACAGATCTGTCATTACAAGAAGTTCGTGGGTCTGCATCTGGTCATAAACAGCAGAAGTAACAGAGGAAAACAATGGAAAATTTTGCTTGTGCGGTGATTTTACAGACAGAATCGAAACAATGTGTTTTGATTTCAAAGACAGAATCGAATCAATGTGTCCTTGGACAGTGGAATGTCAATATTGGTTAAAGAATTGGGTTAAAAGTTGATCTTAGGCATTAAGGTAAAATTGTGCCAGCAAGTTAACAGTCATTTCCATACCCAAGCTAATTTTCTTTCCAACTGACTTCAAAGATATTGTAGGGTGTGTGCAAATGACTGATTAAAGGTTACAAGATAAACATATTTCTGAAGTTACGCTCTGTGAATACAGATTGTGTTGGGGATTCTTCCACCATCAACAGAAACATGACAGCAACTACAGGCAAATGACCACATGGAAACAGACCATTTGGCCCAATCAATCCATGTTGGTACTTATTTCCATTTGAGCTGTGACCATTATTTCTAGGTCTGCACGGTTATCATAGGTCTTTCCTCTCTCCTTCAATCATCTTCGATTAATGAGGTGATCTCTGCAGTCAACCTGACTGCCTGGTAGCTCTTGGAGAGGGACATTCTACCCAGCTGGTGGGGAAGGTCACCCTTGCAAGCAAATAATTGCCTGAACCTCATACCAAATGTGTCGGCTTGTGACTTTCTAGTTAGCGGATACAGCCACTTCTCTCCAGTGAGGTCTTGGCCTTTTTCTCACAACCCACCATAAATAGCTGCTCTAGCTGGATTCTGCAGTGAAATATGAAATGATGGACGGGCAGAAATCCAACCCAGACTAGACTAGCAAAGTTACATTCGGTTTAGTTCAAAGCAAGTGACCAGGAATATATAGTTAGAAGTTATACCACAGGAATCCTTTCATGGACAGCAATAATCATATTAGCACTGTTTTTCTGCCTGAATAACTGAATGTTTCCAACATTTCCCTTCTCTGTCACTGGATCCTGAACCTGGAGCTCCCTTTCTCACAGTACCTGCAGCAGGAGAGAAAACTGCAGCAGTTCAACAAGGCAGCTCAGCACTACCTTCTCAATTAGTGTTGGGCTACAAATGCCAGCAATGCCCTCATCCCGAGAAAAAGAAACAATGAACAAAAAGTCGAAGAGCATGATGAAGGGGAAAAGAACAATCATTCAATTGTTGATGCAGCAACTAGTTGTGAAATGAACAATGCCCTCAGGCCGTAACTCCACACTTACTGTTCCCTAAATCTTAGGGAGTTGATCTGTCAAAATTGTTATGAAATGGGAGTGGAACATTTATGTATACGGTTATTACATTTCTGTTTGTTTACAATGGCATAAGGAGACTTTTGTAGGTCACTGACTGAAGATGAAGTTCATACCTTATTTTGAATTCTTTCATGGGCTGTGGGTGTTACTGGCTAGGCAAGGATTTATTGCTGGCCCTCACAAAATTCTATTTACTGCATGAATACCTCATAAGAGAAATTTATAATTGATTAAAACTCCAGCAGAGTACAAGCTTCCTTGTAGCAATGCCAAAACTTGGCAACTTCTTGGAAACAGTGTATTATTTTATGAGGCCGCTCCAGTTAATTGTTAAGACCATATGTGTAAACTCTAAACTTGCCTGGAACTTGCATATGTTCGTTTGATTCCAAGATGGTTAGCGAGATGTGAAACTAGCGACTAATATTTTTCTTGTTAGTAGCTTTATTCACTAAAAGTGGCATTAGTGATTGGACGGCAGGAAGAAACGAACAGTTTAGGTTTCTTTTAACAACAGGCACATGTTAACAGTATGGGATGTGAGCATGTAACGACATGATTGGATAATATAATCACATTTGTTAGTTTGAATAGTTTGGATAATATCGTCACGTGTGCTACCTTAGAATGAGAGTTACAAAACCAGGGTTGGACAAAGATAAAAGTGACACAGTGTATAACCCATTGATTGGAAACGATCCATCAGTAGCAATAGTTGTTTGGAAGTTTATTATCTGTCAAAATGGTACAAAACCTTTGTATTCAAAATAAGACCATAAGAAATAGGAGAATAGTAGTAGGCTATTCAGCTCCTTAAACGTAATCTGCTATTCAATAGGATCATAGCTGATCCGACATTCTTGTGTCCACTTTCCTGCATCTTTCCCACAATCCTTGATTCCCTGACTGGTCAAGAATGTATCTATCTCAGCCTTAAATATACCACAAGTGCACTGCCTCCACAGCTCTCAATGTCAAGGATAAGATCTGAGTTTTCTTGACGTGTACATCTCCCCTGCATCCATGAATAAACATTTAAACAAAGATACCCCAGTCTTGTCTGGCCCAAGACGAAAGAAAGGGTTAATACTCACCCTCACAATTACATATGTCTGTTTCCCAAAGAGCAACCCAGTCTCTTTTTATATTCCTTTTGACAATTCAAACTAAAGAAAAGAAATTAACTTGGGACAGCCCCAGTTAGGGGCACTGTAACAAAACCAAACCATGAAAGGACATGTAGCAAATTTAAAATGAAATCTGTTTTGGAGTGGGGGGGAATAATGATATACACTAGCCCCTGCACTGTCCAATGATCGCAGAGCCTCAAGTATGTCAATGAACACTGTATACTCCCTCTTCCAGGGCTACCCGGGTATGAATGCAGCCACAAAAGAGAGGCAGGCAGTCAGGTATAATGATTCCCTCCATAGCCCATTGCCTGGACCTGTTTGTTAATGGACATCCTGGTCAGACACAGCAGCAGATTGACACAGAGGTCCTCCAACTTTCCCATCCTCCTACAACCAGGTGCGCAAAAATCTAGTACATGAGCAATTTCTCTTTGTAAGTGTTCCAGATACTTAATGAAACGCTGCCCTACCCTTGTGCATTGTAACCACATAGTTAACAGACCATTAACAGCAAGTTGCCGTTCGATATCTGCTTGCTGGGGGCTGCATAAGAATCTGAATGCATAACATCCCATGAGATGGAAAGAGTGAATGAAGAAAACAACTTTCACATCCTCAGGACAATTTATCACTTTTGACATGTTGTCACTGTTTGACAAATGTCACCACCAATTCGCACAACGCAATGCCTGATAAGCAGTAAATGAAATAAATGCGCAGACAGTGCACAATTTGAATGGAATAATGAATTGATTTGAAGATAAGAAGAATTTGAGAATGTGCAAAGTAGCAAGGACTAAAAGTACTAAAGGGAAAAAGGTGCAGGGCTGGATGAACACAGCAGGCCAAGCAGCATCATAGGAGCAGAGAGGCTGACGTTTCGGGCCTAGACCCTTCATCAGAAAAGGGGGAGGGGAAGGGGGTTTTGAAATAAATAGGGAGAGAGTGGGAGGCGGATAGAAGAGGGATAGAGGAGAGGATAGGTGGAGAGGAAACAAACAGGTCGAAGAGGCGGGGATGGGGCCAGGAAAGGTGAGTGTAGGTAGGGAGTTAGGAAGGGGATAGGTCAGTCCAGGGAGGACGGACAGGTCAAGGGGGCGGGATGAGGTTGGTCGGTAGGAGATGGAGGTGCGGCTTGAGGTGGGAGGAGGGGATAGGTGGGAGGAAGAACAGGTTAGGGAGGCAGGGACGAGCTGGACTGGTTTTGGGATGCGGTAGGGGGAGGGGAGATTTTGAAACTTGTGAAATCCACATTGATACCATTGGGCTGCAGGGTTCCCAAGCGGAATATGAGTTGCTGTTCCTGCAACCTTCGGGTGGCATCGTTGTGGCACTGCAGGAGGCCCAGGATGGACATGTCGTCTGAGGAATGGGAGGGGGAGTTGAAATGGTTCGCGACTGGGAGGTGCAGTTGTTTGTTGCGAACCGAGCGTAAGTGTTCTGCAAAGCGGTCCCCGAGTCTCCGCTTGGTTTCCCCGATGTAGAGGAAGCCACACCGGGTACAGCGGATGCAGTATACCACATTGGCAGATGTGCAGGTGAACATCTGCTTGATGTGGAAAGTCTTCTTGGGGCCTGGGATGGGGGTGAGGGAGGGAAAAAGGTGCCTTGTGTTGTGTTGGTAGAAAAATAAAGATTTTAGATGGTTGCCAACAGGATATTTACCCTGCACAAGAGAAGGTCACATGGCTGAACTGCTCTTCACTTATCCTGTGGGACTATCTTGATGTCAACGGCACGGCAGGCCTGTTGAATACAGATAAAAGCTACACTACATCATATTCAGCTGACACTACTTGAGCTACAATGGTGAATGATAGACTGTACTGTTATCTATGTTATTTTAATTAAAGTTACAGTTTGTGCTGCCTTTAGTTAAATGCATATTTCTCTGCATAATTTGAATAAAGTTATTTTTAAAAGTTAACAGATTCCACTTATGAAATGTAAGTTCTGTTTGTTACCTAATTCTTTATCACCATCACCTGTTAGTCCAAAACTGCCCCTATTAAATTAATTAGAGTAGTTCGGAGAGCTAAAACATCACACTAAAGTTTGTATGTATAATACCATCATAAGTTTTAATAACACTTAATTGGTTTACCTTTGGACTCAAGCAGAATAGCAACAGAACAATAATTTCAGCAAGGAGTTCAGACAAACAACAGGAATGAAATCTGAACAACAAGGCTGACTAGAATCAATGTCAATTATCAGTCAGTTATCTCAGGGCAATGCTAGTAAGATTAAACTAGTGATATAATCCAAGCAAGTTTATCAGAGTTTGATTTTCTGTGGACCATAGGGAAATAAATTTTTTAAAAATATTGATGCCCTAATGTCTTTTTCTTTGGCTTACTGCCAATATTTTGCCTGCGTATGTTCTTTTGAAGCACTCTGGGTTATCTGTATTTATATTGCACTTTCAGCAGAGACAAAGAGGAAATAACAGAAGTGAATATTTTGGCAACAGTGACTAGGATCATGGGAAGTAAGAAATAGGAGCAGGAATGGGAATTAGGGGAATTTGCCTTTTGGAATCATACCTGATAAAAAGAAAGATGGTTATGGTTGTTGAAGGTCAGTCAACACAGCTCCAGGACATCTCAGCAGGAGTTCCTCAGGGTAGTGTCCTAAACCTAACTATCTTCAGCTGCTTCATTAATGACCTTCCCTCCATCATAAGGTCAGAAATGGGGATGTTCGCCGATGATTGCATAATGTTCAGCGCCTTTTGCAACTCCTCAAATACTGAAGCAATCCATGTTCAAATGCAAAAGGACCTGAATAGCATCTGGACTTGGGTTGACAAGTGGCAAGTAATATTCGTGCCACACAAATGCCAGGCAATGACCATCTTCAACAAGAAAGAATTTAACCTTTGCCCCTTGACATTCAATGGCATCACCATCATTGAATCCACCATTATCAACATCATGGGATTTGACCAGGACTGAAAGGGACTAGCTCAAAATCACGCAGCATGCAATCACCTCCTCACGTTTTAAAGCCCATTCACAGTCGACAAGGCACAAGTCAGGAGTGTGACAGACTGCTCTCCCTTGCCTGGATAAGTGGAGCTCCAACAATATTCAAGAGGTTTGACAGCATCCAGGATAAAGCACAAAGACTGGCACCACATCCATGAACATGCATTCAACACTCAGGAGCAGCAGTGTGCACCATCTACAAGATGCATTGCAGAACTTCAGTAAGGCTGTTTGGTCAGCATGTTCCAAACCCATGAGCAATACCATCTAGAATAACAAGACCTGCAGATATATGGGAATACAATCACGTAAAGGTTCCCTTCCAAGTCACTCACCATCCAGACTTGGAAATTTAACAACATTCTTTCACTGTCGCTGGGTCAAAATCTTGGAACTTCCTCCTTCTCAGAACTGTGGGTCTGCCTGCATTGAACAGATTGCAACTCACCATCACGTTCTCATGGGCAACAAGAGATGGGCAATAAGTCAGTGGTCCAGTCAGTGGCACCTACATCCCATGAATTAATTTAAGAAAAGGTAGGCCATTCAGCCTTTTGAGCCTGCTCCATCATTCAATGAGACCATGGCTGATCTTCGAGTTCAACAGCGTTTTCTGCACTATCCCTTGATTTTTAAAAAATATGTTAAAAACGATCAATCTCAGTCTTGAACCGACTCAGTGACTGGGCCTCTTGGGTTGGAGAATTCTAAAGATTCACCACCCTCTAAGCAGTGATTCCTCTAAACTTTCTTTCTGGTGTGTGGGCCTCCATTCTCAGATGGACGAGATCGTTGTGCTGACACCTATCATCATGTGCGGAACCTTGGAACAGCCGTGCACATGTATAGCCATGCAGCTTACAGCAAACATTGCCTCTGAATGAAGAAATTCCTCCGCATCTCAGTGCTAAATAGCCTACCCTTTATTCTGTAGCTCCTCCCACTGGTTCTAGACCCATGAGCCAGGGGAAGCATCCCTCCTGCACCTACCCTGGTGACCCACTGTCAGACTTGTATACGCTTGAATAAGATCACATTGCAAGGGTGAAAGAACTAGCCATTATATCACTGTACTGTAAACTCTCCAGTCTGGAAACTTGTTGTTTCGATACATCAGTTGTCCAGAAATATTTTGATCAGACTTAAACAACTCATGGCATCAATTCAGGGCAGTATTTTGGAAGGGGAAAAGTGGAAAATACAGTGTCAGGACAAGTAAAACAATTTTTGTTATTGCTTTATGATGTTTTCTGTTTTGTGACAATATTTCTATCTGTCGTGTTTTCTAATTCACATATTTGTGGTTAAGCATTCTATTGTCATTTTATAATCCAGAAAACATTAACATTGAAAAATGACTTGATCCCACTCACTCCAGAGTGGAGAAGTTATGTTGTATCTTTAAATATCCATATTTATAATTACTGGGATAACAAGGTGTAGGGTTGGATGAACACAGCAGGCCAAGCAGCATCGGAGGAGCAGGAAAGCTGACGTTTCGGGTCTGAAGAAGGGTCCAAACCTGAAATGTCAGCTTTCGTGCTCCTCCGATGCTACTTGGCCTGCTGTGTTCATCCAGCTCTACACCTTGTTATCTCAGATTCTCCAGCATTGGCAGTTCCTACTATCTTTTTATAATTACTGGCCTTTGTTTGGGGGCAAGTGAATTGGATTGTGCAGTTTCGATTCATCTCAACACAATTTTTTTTAATTCCATCCTGAGGATGTGGGTGTCTTTAGCAAAGTCCGTATTTATCACCTATCCCTAATTCTCTGGACATTGCAATGATTTTTGATGTCACTAACATGAGGGGAGAGGTAAAACGTTCATTGAATATTGTGAGCAAAAAAAAATGGACTAACAGGGAGGGTTCTTCACCTAGTTATTGCTATTGGCTGTTAGTATTAGTTGGTATGAGGAGCATTATTTTTCAACAGTAACACAGATATAAGGGTGCGCTGTGCAAATGCATCAGTAACCAATACTGTTCTTAATGCCATCTCTAATATACCGATCAGTGATTCCCGCCAGCAGTTAAATAACACTCATGTCACTTCCCTGATACATTTATTATCCTGGTGTGATGATGCTTGGTTCCTGCTTGTTGTTTTGAAATGCTTTCTTTTGCAAAGCAATTAATTTTGAATAGTGGAAAGATGCGTAGGTGTATGTTTGAAGCAGTCATACAGATCATACTTGAACCAAAGCAATTATACCAAAGAAAGGCAGGTGTAATTTTTAAATTAAGTTCAGTGCCAATGCGAGTATCATGATGAGGCTGGCATTTGTCGTCCATTCCTAGTTGTCCAAAGAAGGAAAATGTAGTTCAATGCAATTGGGTAACTTGTCTTGTTATTGGCACCATACGCCAGTAAGTGTAAAGTCGTCCTCGTCCTACCAGACTAATAGGGCTGCTCTCTCATTAAAGAGAGTTGCAGGAAGTAGTTTAACCTGAGGGTCACCACACCTCAGGCAAGGGGGGAGGTTGAGGAGCAATCATACACCAGTATCAGGTAAGTGTGCACCAGGTTTGCCAATCACTGCTCATCTTCGATGTGAATTTATCGCCCCCTAGCTACATGTGAGATGAGATAACACAGTGTGGAGCTGGGGGAACACAGCAGGTCAGACAGCACCAGAGGAGCAGGAAAGCTGACGTTTCGGGTCTTGCTACTACCCATTTTCTTAAACTGGCCATAGTTTGTGGGAGAGGCAGGGAAGTTAGCTGGTGTGCATTTAAGGATTATTCGCACATTGAAAACGGCATTTTCCTCAAATCTGAGTCAGTGAAACTGGTCAATGCAATTAGCCCAAAGTAGGCCAAGTGCAATTGGCAGCCCAGTTTACATCTGTTTGATTTTCTTTTTGTCACATCAACCTCTTCCTGCAGTCAGTAGAAAAGAAAATCAGACCAGTGGTGACCAATTTCACACCAAAACAGAGGGTTGCAGCAAAGACGTTTCGGGTCAGGAACCTTCTACAGCAATGTCAACTTTCCTGCTCCTCTGATGCTGCTTGGCCTGCTGTGTTCCTCCAGTCATCAGAGATAGCGGATTAACATTTCTATTTGAACACAAGGCTAGTGTGTTTCCTGTTGTCATGGAGATGACAGAAGAGAAAGTCATTTTGAGATGAGGTTATCAGCTTCCTAGTACACCTAGAGATATCACAGAGAGAAAGGTAGGCACAGTTTCTGGTGTGACAATTTCTGCCTTTAAAAGGGATTTGTCTGTCCTAGTTGTCTTGAAGAGACATGTTAGAAATTTGGTGCAGAGTTGTCTGCTCCATGGAAAGCAGAGTAAATAGATTTGGATTTTTTTAAGCTAGACAAAAGAAGCATGAATGGATGGAGTCAGACTCACACAGACTCAAGTTTTAGTTTTTCATTCAGTTGTTGAAGTTGGGGTTTCGGATATTGAAGCTGCTAGATACAGTTCTCTGCTGCTGCTGCAAAAGCTTGAGTTCTCTCTCTGCTGCTAGATTCCTTCTGTTGATGTTCCACTTCGGGACTAGAGAAGATAGCAAGTGAGGGAAAATCTGTTTTGCTGAATTTGCCTTTGCCAAGGGTGTGTTTATGGGATGCAGCTACATTGGTACAGTTGATGAGTAGTAGTTAAAAAATTTATTGTTTTATTAAGTATTTCAATAGAGTAAAAGGAATGCCCTTTTTTTTGTTCATATTTTAACTGTAGTGCAAGAATTAAATGCTTAAAGCCTATTATTTTGACCAATTGAAACATATCTGGAATGCAGAACCGACACTTGCTCTTAAATAAAAGTTAGTGTTTAGGCTATCTCCTTGATACATTTTGAGGGGTTTTGATCTGCTCCAAAATACTGGTCAATCCAAGTCTACAGTCAACTGTTTCTTGTGAGATCAGAAAGATAGAAGTAAACAAAGGCATGCACCATGTGGAATGTAACTGAGTTTATGCTTCGTTTGAAATTAAGTTTATGAGGAGATAGGCTGGAGGGTTTGCCTAGCCGAAGCTACACAGTGAATCCCTGGGAAAGCTCTCACTGTGGAAGGTAGTTTTAGGAAACAGCAAGAAAGAAATAAACCACTTGTGGAGCTATGAATTCTCTTGGGATTGGTTTCAGGACATTGATGTCTATTTGAGAATCCATGTAACATTAAAAAAAAGGGGTTCTCAGTTGCCATGAAAAGTAGAAAGAGATAAACTCTGCTCAGTGGGTTAAAGCATAAGTTACTTTTACAAAAAAAGGAAATAATGTTTCATGAATAGTGTTTTATGTTTGGTTATTGATAAAAGTTCTTTAAAACCTGAATTTTGATATGTCATGATTCCGGTGAATTAATGGAAATTCGACTTACTCTTTAGAAGTTTTTGGTCTTTTCCAGAGTATATACTCTCTATTTAAACTGTTTCTGTGAGAATTTCCTGCAGTAGAGTAAAGTTATAATTACACGTTAAAACTACTTCACTGGGATAGGCTGAGGTGGTGAATGGTGCTATGTAAATTGAACTCTTTCAATCAAATAGGAGTTACCAAAGAGGAATACCTGTTTAAAGGACATCAGTTTCCAATATAAATGTTGTCTGTTTCTGTGCTGTATGAATCTATGAATCCATGAACAAGGTAGAAACTGCAGATTATTTTGATAACTGAATACATTATATAACGTTAAAATCCAAGGGACAATTTTCCAATACAAATAGAAAATGATCATGGTTAGCCAGTAGGTGGGGCAATCTACTAATGAACAGGATTCAGGTTAAAATTTCAGCCAATGTTCAGTCATATTAAACAATTCACCAAACTTGCCATGATTTCAACAGTCTCAGGTAACTGTCTCTTCCTAAATGTGCTCAATGAAAACAGTGAAGAGTTGTAACAGTGGAAGAAGTACATCAATTTTAACAATCATAGACGTGCAGATTTGGAAATGGCATTTTAATCATGTGGAGCATCATGGTCAAACCTAATCCCGAAGATTATATGCATTACTGTAAGATCTAGGTCACATGTTCATTTGTGTCGAGGGATTAGTATATCTTCTAGCCTCTGACTCACCCTTATCGTGATTTTCCAACAAACTTTATTTCGTTTTCAAGAATGTGACCAATGACAGATTTGGCAAAATAATTTGCATTTGAAAGGAAATAGGACATAATATCACTTAGAAGGATTACACTGCATACGGATTTTTTCAAATATGTTCAGATTTCAGAGGCCTTTTGAGATGAAAGATCAGAATTGCAATCTGACAAATCCAGTCCTCTTCACAGCTATTGGTTCAAAAAGCATTACTTTATAGAGATAAAAAGAGAACCTGGATTCCCTCTCCTGAACCCAAAGGTGCTGAGGTCAGGGGTAGCGCCATTGCTGTCACTCAGTCTACACCTTGTTGACAGTCAACTCAGCACATTCTTCTGGTCTGGCTGTCTCAACTTCTTACAGTATAAACTTACTGACATATCCAAGTATTCTTAAATTTACCTTGTAAATGTTTGCATAAAATGCATTTTCATGAAAATACAAAACAAAAACATTTTGTGGAAGGTTTTCATGTACTTAGGTTTCTTTTAAATGCTTAAGACTCCATTGCTGTAAATACTCAGATTCGTTTAATCCTTTGTGAACTTACCAAATCTGTATTCGCACCTTGATTCCATCCACGTCTATTGTTTTCATTTTGAAGTCGACTCCTGTGAACAAGACAAGAAATGAATGATATCGAAGTGGTGCCATGGAACAAACAAAAGATAACATCAATGTTACAACATCAATGTTGGCAGTGGTTTGAATGTAAGGTTTTGATATTGCCATAGTCCTGTTGTGTTTATATATTCTCTGGACCATTTACTTTTCTTAAAGGCTACATCTCATCTCTGGAAATAGAGCTCTCTGATTTTCTATCAGCTGTTCCTGATTAGAATTATCTCCATTCAGATCCTCTCCTGCACACCATGATCACTACAGCATATTATTCTTAAATTTAGAGTTTAAAAATGTTCTTATAGTTTAATGTGTGGATGAAGATTGGAATAATTTCACCCTGTACCTTATTCTTACCCAGTCTTTTTCTCAAGCCCTGTCGAAACATCAAAGAGATTTAGATTAGAGATTTAAGAGATATAGTTCCCGTATCTTAATGGTGTTTTCAAGGTTATTGAGTGCCAAGTTATTTACCATTATGGGTTGATATTCATGAAGAACAGGGCGAGAACTATACCACACTCATCTTCAGTAGGACACTTCCATATTTTTTCCTCTACTGGATCGTAAAGAATTTAAAATCTGATGTTTGGCAGCATGCTTTTGAAATAACTCCACAAAGGCCAGTATCCTATCTCAAGTCACCCTTCATTTACGCATGCATAGTACATGACACTGACCCAGTTAGCTCAGAGCCAGGTCCTGGAGTGAGCAGAACCTGTGACACCTCTGTTTATATCTGTCAGCCAGTGTTCCCGGATTGGACAAGATTAACAGCCCCAAACAGAGAACCCATATTCTACCGGGCTGATCTTGTTATAATCATAGCGTCATAGAGATATACAGCATGAAAACAGACCCTTCAGTCCAACTTGTCCATGCCAACTAGATATCCTATATAAATCTAGTCCCATTGCCAGCATTTGGCCCATATCCCTCTAAATCCTTCCTATTCATATGACCATCCAGATGCATTTAAATGATGTAATTGTACCAGCCTCCACCAACTCCTCTGGCAGCTCATTCCATATATGCACCACCCTCTGCTGAAAAGGTTGCCCCTTAAGTCCCTTTTATAACTTTCACCTCTCACCTTAAGCCTAAGCCCTCTCAGCTTTCTTTAAAAAGAAATACAAATTAACTGGTGTTTTTAGAAGGCCACCACAGAGTTAATTCAACTGGTACCAAGTTGACAATTCCACTGGAAGATGACTAAGGCAGGGAAATGGAGGAAGTCAACAAGATGCAGAGGGGGTGGTGTGCTAAGATTATGGGGAAGAGAGGAAATGAGTCAATCAAGATGGAAGGAGGGGATTTTCTTCCCTTTGCAGTGGCATCTCACAATGACATTGCTTCTATTTTGAGAAACATATTTTTTAAAAAAGTTACATTTAAATTCTACGAGTTAGCTACTTGCGATCTCATTAACAAGGAAACAGAATAATGGAGCAATGTTAAAAAGGCAAACATTTTGTGCGCGGCAAGTGCTCACGTTATTGTGGTCGTCGAAGGGACTATTAGAGAACGGTAGGTCCGCCTGAGTAGGTAAACAAACTCTTACAAGTAACACTTTTTCTAAAGAGTTGAAGTGAACATTCCCTGGAGGCAGGTCTGCACTGAGGCTCAGTTCCCAACAGCTCTGCATCTGTTCAGAGAGCATGAATATTTTATGATCTGACACACTGACTAGATAAGCACAAAAGCACAGTGTCCATCAATTCTGCTGTCAAGCATAGTTTTCCCTGAAATAAATTTGCATAAAATCTATAGCTCAAATGGACCCTTATCAGTGCAAGATTTTATAAATGGAGATGCACTTATCAAAAATCAAAACTTGATTCTCGTTGAACACAAGCTGCCTGATTTGATATTAAATCAAGAACATTACTGCAGGATCAGGCTCATTCTGTTCAGTAGTGGAAGTGATCTACGATTGAAATGACAATGCATCAAGCAGGTCCAAAATAATTAAGTTGATAAAATTATTTGAAGTGGGTGTGTTGTTTCCAAAGCTTGGCCCTTGTGTGATCCCTTTCCCCAATCATACCGTTGTTTTTGAAAAACTATAAACATTACTGCAAGATCTAGATCACATGTTCATTTGTGTCAGGGATTAATACATCTTCTAGCCTCTGACTCAATCCTTGTCATAATTTTCCAACAAACATGATTTCATTCTCAAGAATTTGACCAATGACAGATTTGGCAAAACAATCTGCATTTGACCGGAAGTAGGACATAATTTTGAAGGATCACGCTGCATGTGAATTTTTACAAAAAATGTTCAGATTTCACAGAGGCCTTTTGAGATGAGAGATCAGAATTACAATCTGACAAAAGTCATTCCCTTTTTGTTCAGGGATCAGACTTGATGGAGCCACTTAACAAATTCTATCAAAGCTAAAACCGCAACCATCCTAAACAATCAAATTTTTGTTTAGTTTGAGGTATGTCAGACACATTCACTAAACAATATGAAGTGATCTGTTTTCACTGGCTCTGTTCATCCAATTGTTTGGTGAAGGCTTTGCAGTGTACCTTTTATCTTTGTAGATATGATACAGCAGGGATTGCCAACCTGAAGCTATTAATTCACTTGCTGGCAATTCAATTCATTGCTACAGCAGGCAGGATCATGAACTCCTCTGCGCACAATTACATACAAAATGGTACACAACTAGAGTTCAATTTAATGCAATTAAGAAAAAGATTCAAATGTACTTAGCTGAAACCAATTGGATGTAAATGTCACACATTTCGAGGCTGCATTGTTGATTAAATTTATTCAGTTTGGTCACAGTTCTATGTATTTTCCACGGAGTGACAATTAAATAAAGATTACCCCTTGGCTCCCTCTCTAAAAACAATAAAAAAGATCTCCACATTTCTGACAGAAGACTTCAGTCAGAGCTCTTTCTAAAATGTAGAGCTGTATTTTCAAACTCTGACAGGTCCTTCATAATGTAGGACAGATGGGGGAAAGCAGACTACACACCCTTTT
>NW_025967688.1:0-25000 GCF_021869965.1 Rhincodon typus | reverse complement strand
AAGGGATGTGCTTTTGAATTTTGTTGTTGTCGGCCAGCAAATTGATGAGTCATAAAGGGGGACAAGGGTGGCTCCTTGGGGGAATGTCCGAGATAACGGCACAGAAACAAGAAGAGGAGCTATTACACGTGATAATCTTGATGCAGACAAGAATGGATGCAGGCAAGCATAGCCCGGTCAGATGGACAACGATGGAGAGGCACAAGAGGAGGATGTTGGGCAGCAACTGCACATTAAAAGATTTGGGAAAGGGAATTGGAATTGGAATGGAGAGGGAAATGATATCCACAATCGATTTTCTTAAGGTGATGGATGGCGATGGCATTGAAAGGAGAGAGGAAACCATTAACTGTATCTGTTGATATGAGAGCCAGGAAGAGAAATTGGCTAGTGAGTGGTTTAATGGGAACAGGAGTGAGGGAGCAGGATACAAGTCTGTGGGCAGATTTGGTTTGAAAATTGTGAACAAATTTGATGTTCCCTAGTCAGCAATTGCTGTGTAATCCTTTTCAGCCTTAACAATACTTAAAGAGAAAGCATCATCTTACACTGCCCAGTACACACAAATCTCCAATGTTTACTGTCCACATTGAACTTTCAATGAACTCTTTAAAAGAAACAACTTTGGATATGTCCCCAGAATATGAAATAAATTCCCTTTTCTACAATCCTTCAAAGCATAAGCCGTTGAAGTAATATTATGTATATCTCATCTTTTTAACATTCGGTATTAAATTTTGCATGATAAAATTCATGTGCCTTGAGGTCATTTATTATGTTGAAAGTACCATATGAATTCAACTTGTAATTGTTGGATTTCTTCACTGAGCTCTGTATAGTTAGTGAGAAGTGGCCAAACTTTAATCCAGAAAGAGCAAGAAGTTTACAATTTGTTTAAAATATTGTGGAAACCCATGCTGTTGCTACAAATATTTGAAATGAATTTTGAGTTTGTGTCAATTGTAAATGATCATGAAAAATTCTGGTCCATGTATCCTAGTGATCTTTGACTTGAAAGCAATGACAACAAGAATGAAGTTACAAAATAAGCTGTGTAGCTGACGGACACAAAAAAGAAATTGAGATACAAAAGAGAGTGTCGAGCAAAGGAGATGGAGGGTGAAGGTGACCAGTGGAAACGGACAAATATGGCAATAGGAACACAGATGATTTTTGTGAAGAGAAAAAAAACAAATTACTCTCGGAGAAAGAGGTCAGAATTTCTGCTTTGGCAGAAAAGGAGACAGGAACTCTTGGATGTATTGCGTGAGCTGGCTCAAAAGTCGAGACGGTGGTGCGATGATAATGTCACTAGATTAGTAATTCAGAACATGTCTGCAAATCCTACCATGGCAGGTGGTGAAATTCAGATGTAACTAGGAATCTGGGAGGAAAAAGCTGGCCTAAAAGCAAACATTGTTTGATTATCACTACTGATTGTCGTAAAAGCCCATCTGGTTCATTACTGCCCTTTAGGGAAAGGTATGTGCCATCCTTAACTGCTCTGGCCACGTGTGACTCCAGACTCTCAGCAATGTGGTTAACTCTATCTGCCTTTTGGCTGACTAAAGATGGGCAATAAATGTTGGCCTAGTCAACAATGCCTACCTGCCATGAAGGAAGAATGAAGAAATGCTGTGAAAGAGCTGGTGTTTTCCCAAAAGTGCCGAAGTCATGAACTGGGATGTTGTCAGCTGGTCAGTTGAAAAGTTCCCCAGTTGAACTTGGGGAAACGCTGCACCATTGGGCTGTCATGAGGTTTGGGAAGGGGTTGATGGAAAGGCACTTTGCTGACGATGATCCAACCTGTGGAATTTAGGGAGGTGAAAGCTTACTTGTGTTTATAGTTCTCTAAGCCACAGTTCCACTGTATTGACTATTTAACGTGAAACTGGCCTTTCTGTCTGAAATATCATTCACTTGTTAATTTGTGTTTAATTCAGATTGGTTTGATTTATGTTAAAACATATCCTACAAGAATTCAAATCCTGTTGGTAATCTCTTCATCTGTGAGTCTTTCGGTAAATTAGTTTGTTTCAGTTTATGGCTGCCACACGTGAACTTTGTTCTGTGATAGGGAATGTGAAAGTCTTCACATTGTGGTGGTGGGGTGTTGCTTCTTACTATGTGATATGTTTGGGAACTGTAGATATTCCTACTGTACTAGGGCATTGTAGGTCACTCCCAGCATTCTGAAATTTATTGGCTTTTAGAGTTGAATGGACATGTTATGCCACGTACTTGATGTTGTATTAGTGAAGCATATTTACGTAAGGAAGAGGAAAGCATGCACTCGAACTCTGACTGAACAACTGGTCTTCTTTGTAGGTGAGAGTGTCAGTGTTCCCTGGAAGTTCCTGGTAGTTTATTGCTGATCGCAAGAGATATGCAGGCAAGACTAATACGGCAGTTCCCAGGAGCAGTGAACTCATCTTAAAGAGGTTTTAAAAACCACAAATCGACTGTGCTCCACATAATGATTCTTTGGCAGAAGCCACAGACCTGGAGATAAAGGGTAATGCAGTGAATTAAGCATTAATGGAAAGCATGGAACATGCAAATTGAAAGAGAAGGAATTATTTGAAACATGAATTTTATCAATAGTTCACACAAGACAAATTCATTCCAGTTTTAGGATGCAAGTTACTGGTACGTATTCTCTTCTTGGTTTTCTGCATAACTCTTGGTTTTTATGTCATTCCAGTGTTTTTCTGGAAGCTAGTTAACTCCAAAGTTTTCTCATGCATTTCAATGACCCACATACAGTTCAATTTTGTTTCCTACAAATACCTATTTATTTTTCAGCTCTACAGTGTGTTACAGATTAAGGTGTATTTAAATGCAGAAGTCTGGACAGTACT
The DNA here is from genome assembly GCF_021869965.1 of Rhincodon typus. NCBI lineage: Eukaryota > Metazoa > Chordata > Chondrichthyes > Orectolobiformes > Rhincodontidae > Rhincodon > Rhincodon typus. The sequence goes on along the minus strand of NW_025967688.1, from coordinate 22,139 downwards.
GATGCGTAACTTTGTGAATCATGGATATTCTGTTGTTCTTTTTCGACATCCCGTGCATTTGCATATGTAATAATGAATGCCGCTCCCCAAAATTTGGACTTCTTCCACCTTTATTGCAAAAGAATTCATGTTTTGGATTTAGGCCCACACAGGTTAACCAGTGCCTTTTTCGTCAGCGCAGGAAGTTAACATATAGTGCACGACTAAGCTTTTTCGAATTGCCATTGTCACTTACTATTGAAATCTGTGAAGTTGCAATACAACTCTAAACTTGGCAATACACTGGAAATCAAAAGACATTCATCCTTCCGCGGCGTTCACGAAAGAATAATGCTTTGTTGAAATGCTTTTTTGATATAAACAAGTACTGCTATTATACTTTTAATTGTGGTGCACCCACTACTTAAGACCAGATTTGTATTGAAGTTTGTTTGTAACTTAGGCTTGCATCTTTGTCATAAATATGGTATTATTCTTTACACCCCCACGTTAATTTGTCAGGGTTCTTCCATATTTTAATGTTTAAGCTCTTTCAAGTAAACATTTAAATGAAAGAAATATCTAAGTGTCATTCTGCAAATCATGAGGTAAAAAGGTGGGGTTAACAAAGTATTCCATTTTGGCAATCTTAATGTTACAATAATAATTTCGAAGATTTTAAGACATATCTACTTCACGGGTTTGAAACTAGTTATAAGTGTTACGATGAAGCCCAGGCCATTCTTGATATTCTATCAGAGAGCTCCCAACAAACTCATCCAAGTTTCGGCCTTGCAAATCACTTGAAAGCCACGCAGGTATTTCACAATTTCTTTACTGGACTAAAATGCCCAAGTATTACCTTATTTACAATCCTAAGTAATTCTAATCTTTCAACACGTTTGTCTGTCCTTTGAAGTGACACACGTTACATCTTGCATTCACTGCTATCAGTAGAAGCTTGTCTTATTAATAAGGTATGTTTCCCTTGGTTGGAGGAAGGACAGGAACAAAGCCCTCTGGGCACTTTATATAGACAAGACTTGCTGGATGTCGCCATGGATTCAGGGTTAAAGCAGTACATTATCTGTGAGTCTGTCGACCATCATATATGAGGCCGTGGCTTTCTCATATCAACTAGCAGCATTGATCATGGTTTTAGAGCCGCCTCCAAGTCTAATTCACTCTTCTGTAGAACACAAATAATGAATATACATTGCAATTTAATTTTTAAAAGTTTATTCCATTTGTGAAGGCTTTTGAATAATTGTCAGCACTGAGTTATGATGCATCTATCTTATTGCAGTAACCTTCAAAATGTCTGCCTTCCTAGCTCAAGTTGGCCTATGGATGAATATTATTTGTGTTTATTTGCAATGACTTTTAATATACTGTATGGATTAATGAAATGAGCTACAAAAGGGCAAATCTTTTCAGTTCAACGGGCAGGCACAGAGATCTGACACTCCCTATACAACATTACGTCGGCTTTCAGTGTAATTGCTTTCATGTGTAGATCATTTATTTGTAAGTCATTTAATTAATCCAATTATGTGTTCTTTTTCTTCTCTTTCTGCAGTGTCGAAATGAAAGGCTTTTAATAAGTGAATTTGCTGGTTGTCAAATCAAGGGGAAGGTTCATCTGGGGGGAAAACAAGAAGTGTGCAAGAAATTTCGGGAGCTGTGAGAATCCCTGGCACAATGCGTTGAGGAAAAGAACGGCAGATATTCATTCATCTCCGCACAGATTCTGAAAGCATGGCAATTTTTCACCTGTGAGCGGGTACTGAGGACCAGACCAGCTGAAGATGCGGCCATGGACTGGCTCCTGGCGATGGATTATGTTGATCCTTCTTGCCTGGGGGACATTGCTGTTCTACATCGGCGGGCATCTAGTCAGAGACAGTGACCAACCGGATCACTCCAGCAGAGAACTGTCCAAGATACTTGCAAAGCTTGAGCGTTTGAAACAGCAAAATGAAGATTTGCGGAGGATGGCTGAGTCACTGAGGTAGGTCAGAGAGGGTCAGTGTGTGTCAGGGGCTCCAGTTGTCTATTGTGATATCATTGGTGCCACTGAACAATGACATTTCAGTGAGCGGGTCAAGCGACTGCGACACTATTGATCTCCTTAAAAGGACAGGCCTACCATTGAAATGACATATTAATGTATGCCATTGAAATTGAGATTCACAGAACAAAAACTGCTAGGCTATGCCTTATGAAGATGCTGGCAATGTCGGGTGTCACTTCCAGATTTTGTGGTCGACTATACCATTCTGGCGACTGAATATTGTTACGTAATCTATTATTTTTGGGGAGGAGTGAAAAACAAAGGATCTGTAGCCCTGTTTAAGAAAAGAAACCAAAGAATTGCGGATCCTGGGAATCAGAAAAGAAAACAGAAATTGCTAGAACAACTACTGAGCAGGTCTGGCAGCATCTGTGGAGAGAAAGCAGAGTTTATGTTTCAGGTTCATTGAAGATGAGTCACTGGACCCAAAACGTTAACTCTGTTTTCCCTCCACAGATGCTATAGACCTGTTTGTTGAGCCTAACTGATGGCAAAGTTCCTGGAATTTACCATCAGCAACAGCGAGATTGAGCACTCGACATACATGAGGCCAGTCAGAGAATCAGCATCATAAACAACAGGTTGTGTCTGAGTAAGGTCGATGATGTTTGTGAGAGATTTGACGAGGAATATTACTGTTTGGATTTTTTGAAGGTACGGATGGGACATTAACAAGAGAATTGGAAATAGGAAGTAGTTTGGAAAACGGGAACACCGTCCTCAGATGTGATTAACTCCAGTTTGCCCAGGGGCTTCAGTTCTTCAGTTAATAACTTGGATGAGGAATAAAGCATTATCTGTTCAAGTTTTAAGCTGGCTCAGTGAGGTTCAGTAAGTTGTAGCTTGACACAGGAAGGAAGAAATACAGGGCATGGACAAAACTGTGGCATATGGAATGCAATGTGGGAAAGTTTGGGGTTGCCAAATCGGATTCGTGGAAGACAAATAGGAATGTAATCTCACTTGTGATCAGTTAAAAATTACGGACATATAAAAGGGCTATGTGCTCATGTACACAAATCACTGAAAGCTTTATAATGTAATTGCAAAGTGCAGTGTAATGTTGGCCTTCATTCAAATGGTTTGGAACAGAAAGAGTGGAAATTAATGCATATGTTGCCTGCTCAAACCTTATTCAGAATAACTTGCTTCACTTTGAGCAATTTAGCTGCAAAAAAAACTTTGTTTCGGAGTGGGTGGAGCAAGGCTCATCAAAGTGAAAGGCTTACATTATGAGAACATGTTATATGCCCCATAGAGTTGACTAGGTTGAGGAGTGATCTGACTAAGATGCTTAAAATATGAATCATTTTAAAAAGTTAAATACAATGTTTCCTCCAATGTCAAAATCCAGGGTATGGTGCAACAATAAAACTGGATTTGAGCCATTGAGCAGTGAAATCAGGAAGCTGTTTTTCAAATGAAGGATGGTGAAATTTATCGTCATAGAGAGCCATACATAGAAACAGGACCTTCTGCCTACCATGTCTGAGCCGACCACCCAACACTAATTTACACTGATTGTATTTACTTGCACTTAGTCTATAGCCTACAGTTGTTATAAACCAGACTAGACACCCTCAAAATATTTTAAGGAGGTAGCCTAGACCCTTGCGTTTTCTTATTTTAAAGACAAATGCAAATTGCTGTACTCCAGATGCAGTTTGATTGGTCAAACTACTCGATGTTAAGTAAAACGCCATTTGTTTAAACACGATAGTTAAAACACAACAAAAGAAAGAAGAACTTAGAATAACTTAACTCTATTGGAAAGCTTAACAGAATAATAGATTCAGCAACTATTACTAATTAACTGTTCCAAAATAGTAACATCCCATAAACACACACATTGGCAATAAGGTAAATTCAGAAATCAGATTTTGTCTCACATGCAATCCAGCAGCCAAGGAAGAGAACCCCCGGCTTTTGGGTGTGATCAAGAGAGGTAAAAAGAGATAGCTTACACTTCTTCAAGCCCACAACAGCAACTGCTGAAAGCTAATAAAAATAATCCTTGATCTGTGAGAGTTGACTACACCCACTCAGGCTGCTTCCTTTGTTGCAACTTTAAAAAAAATGCCAATGTCTTAGAAGTTGTTTGCGTCACGATAGGCTGCTCAACACCTCTCATTCAATCTCTCTCTCAAAAGAAACTAGGATAAAATACACCTCTTAAAGCCACAGCTTCGTCACATTATGCCCTGGTATTTTAATTGCTTATCCAGATGCTTGTTAAATGTTGGGTGCATATCTGCCTCCACCATCCTCTTATGCAGTGCTTTCCATATTTCCACTATGCCCGAGCTGAGAAAAATTGTTCTCAGGTCTCCTCTAAGCCACCGAGTCCTCACTTGTGTCCCCTGGTCGTAGACACGTCTGTCTCACTATCTGAAAAAGACTCTGACAATCTACTCAATTCAAGCTGCTCATAAATTTGTATATCTCAATTGGATCTCACCTCAGCCTCCTCTGCTCCAAGGAAAACAAACCTCGTCTATTCAGCCTCTTCTCATAACTGATACTTTTCGCCCCAGGCAACATCCTGGTGAATCTCCTCTGCCCCTCTCCAGTGCAACCACGTCCTTCCAGTAGTGCGCTGACCAGAACTGCACACAGTATTCCATCTGCAGGCCAAACAATGCTCTATAGAGTTGCAACAAGATCTCCCTACTCCGATATTCTACGCCCTGGCTAATGAAGACAAGTACTCCAAATGCCTCTTTCATCACCCAGTGTACCTGTGCTGACACCTTCAGATTTTTCAACTTGTATGCCTAGATCCCTTTGTTTCTCAGTTCCCCCTAGTGACCCACCATTCATTTTGTGTGTCCTTCCCTTATTAAACATGTCAAAATGCATCACCTAATGCTTATCAGGATTAAAATCCATCTGCCATTGCTCTGCCCAGTTTACCAGATGATAAATATCAGACTGTAGTCTGAGACCATTCTGCTCAATACCACCAATTTTCATGTCATCTGCAAATTTACTAATTGTACTTTTGACATTGATACCATAGTTAATGTACATCGTAAGCAGCAAGGGTCCCAGTTCCAATCCCTGTGGTATACCGCTGATCACATGCTTCCAATGGAAAAAAAAACTGGCCACCATCAAGCTTTGATTTGCAAGCCAGTTTTGGATCCAATTTGCCAAATTGCTTTGGATCCAATAGGCTCCGAGCTTCTGAACCAGCCTTCCATGTGGGACCTTGTCAAAGGCCTCACTAATTTCCATGTAAACCACTTCAACTGCACTTATCTCATCAATATATTTAGTCACCTTTTCAAAAAAACTCAATAAAATTATTCAGACAGGATCTCCCTTCAACAAATTCATGTTGACTTTTCCTGATCAATCCTGGCCTTTCTAGGTGTTGATTAATATGGTCCCTTAGAATTTTTTCCATAATTTCCCTTACACTAACGTCAGACTAAATGGTCTGAAATTACCTGGTCTATCCCTGCTGCCTTCCTTGAACAAAGGAACCACATCAGCTATCTTCCAGTCATCCGTGGCCAGTGAAGTATTAAATATTAAATATCCTCAAGGACCCCATCAATCTCCTCCCTTGCCTCCCGTAGCAGCCTGGGATACAGCTCATCAGGCCTTGGGGATTAATGCACTTCTTTGCTTGCTAAAAAAATTAGTACCTCCTCCTTATTAATCTTAATATGTCTGCAAGTCTTTTGCTGACATAGATTTGTTTGCTGTGTCGCTTGAAGGCTGAGATTGTTCTGTAGTTATTTGAGAGGATCAAGGGCCATTGGAGAATACAATGGGATCATGTAGTTGAGATACAAGAGAAGCATAATCGAATTGGTGATGGAAAAGGCTTAATGAGCTGAATGCCTTACTTTTGTTGAAATATTACATTAAAAGCATGAAAAATATAGTAAAATAAGAGCAAAAAGTGCTGCCTGGCACCATCAGTGGAGATATGAACTGAGCAAAAACACCTGCTTCCCTCCCTGTAGGTCCAGTGGCATCTGACTGAAATATTGACTCCCCCAATCTGTTTAACTACCTGATGCTGGTCACACAGTTGTTGCCAGACAGGAGGCCTGTGTCATTGATAACTTGTCACCATTTCACAGACCAGTCAGTCACTTGTTGGTGGCCAAATCTCCATTCCTTCGCTCCAGTTTGTCTCTTACTTGGCTTTTCCAACTGCCTAAAGCAACAGTCACGTAAAGAACACTTTGAGTCTCAGGTCATTTATTTAAAAATAGTGCAGCAACACTTGAACAATCTTTGGCTTTAAAACCATTCCTAATCCTATTTCAGTCCAGAATCAAAAATATGGGAAAATAAGAGGAGATGACATTGACAGAACACTGATGGGAGAGTGGGGCAAAGATTGACTGTTTGACTGTGGCATCTTAGTGGAGGTAACAGAAATGGCCGAGGATGATACTTTGAATGGAGAAGCTGGTGGGGTAGAAAGTGAGGACCAAGGGAACCCGACTGGAAGAGAGTGGAAAGAGTGGAGGCAGAAGTGAGGAAAATGGGCCAGACACGGCTGAGGGCTCTGTTAACCGTGGTGGGGGCTCATTTGAAGAAAAAGAAAGACACATTGGAAGTGTTCATGTGGAAGGTGGCATTGCCAGAACCAATGCAATGGAGAAACTGGGAGAATGGAATGGAGTCTTTATTGGAAGCAAGCTGCGAGAAAGTGTAATCAAGGCAATTGTGAGAATTGGTGAGTTTGTAGTGGGTATTGGTGAACATCTCATTCCCAGAAATGGAAGCAAAGATATCAGGGAAGTATATGGCTAAAGTCAGAGGTGGACTAGATGGAAATCCATTTTTATATTTCCAGATGAGAGCAGGAAGGTGCATCAATGCACCAGAGAAAGAGTTGGGAGAGGGGCCCAAGTAGGACTGGGACAAAGAAAGTTTTACATACACCACCATAATTTCTGGGGGCTCCAAAATAAAACAAAAAAACTGAGGATGCAAGAAATCTGAGACTAAAACAGAGATTGCTGGCAAAACTGAATAGCTATGGCAGCATCTGTGGGGAACAAATAGAGTTAACATTTTGAGTCCAGTGATCCTTCTGAAAAGTTGTTGGACTTGAAATGTTAACTCTGCTTTCTCTCCACAGATGCTGCCAGACCTGCTGGGTTTCACCAGCAATTTCTGTTTTTATAGCTGAGACTCGTGTGTACCCATAGCTACACTTTTGACTTGGAAATAGTGAGATGCGTTGAGAGAAATTGTTGAAGGTGAGAAAAGGCTAAGCAAGGTGAGGAATGTGGACTGTTCAGTTAAGAAGCAGAGAGAGCCTTCAGACCATCCTGATGGGGAATGGATGGAGAGAGGAGTTGTGCGTCCACGGTGAAAATCTGCTGGGGCCAGGAAAGTTGCCACTGTGGAACTGGCCTAAAATGACAGCAGAATCACAAATGTAAGTGCAAAGAGATTGAAGTAGTGGAACAAAATTGGACTTAAGATGAGGAGAAATGAGTTCAGTAGGGCAGGAGCGGCCTAAACCAATAGGTTTGCCAGAGCAATTCTATTTGTGGGTTTTGCAAAGAAGGTGGAAGCTGGCTGTGTGTGGGTAGGGAGCTAAAAGGTGGGAAGCTGTAGAGGGACGATCTCCCAAGGAGAGATTAGTAATTGTGTTAGTAATTGTCTTGGAATAACAGCTTGAACTTCAATGTTCTAGGCCATGTTCTAGGGCAAGATGAGAAGATGTGTCTAAGGGTTTGTGTCCAGCCTCTGCAAGGTAAAGGTCAGCACACCAGACATGAAGAGGCACCATCCTTATCAGCAGATTTGATAAAGTCAGAGTTGGACCTGAGATATTGGAATCAGGTCTGTGGTAGGATAGAGGCCTGGGCAGATTAAACAATGAAAGATTTTCATGATGCCATAGCCAAAAAGATGAATATGGATATAGTGACGAAACAAAGGATGGGTCCGAATGAGACATGAGTAACTGCACTAAAATCAGTCTGAATGCAACATGAAGAGATAAAGAGAAACAAGACAGTAAAGCCCAAAAGAGGTGCAGGTTTCCAAAGGTGGAGGTCAGAAGGAAAAGGGGATGAGAAGTAAAGGCTGGGGTGTCGTTCTCAGGGATCAAACTCCTGCACTGTCTCCATGCCCTTGATCACACCGTTGATTGAGGTGCCCCTCCAACCAACAAGCCAATCGTATTCTTAGTGCCTCCAGGAAGGAAATTTGTTGACATGTTCATCAAGTTGATGCTGACTTTGGCAGACTGATAAGCATCAAATGCCTTTCCCACCTCCTCCCGTAACTCCTCTCGGACCAGTATATTCTGCGCATCATCCAAGTCTCTCCATTAGATGCTACCTGACCTATTGAATTCTTCTAGCATTTTGTGTTCGTATTTCAGATTTAAGGCATCTGCTGTGTTTTACTGTGTTCCAGAACACAATGACACTGATTGTGAATTGTTCACTCATAATGGAAGCACTGACCGTGCGTTAATGCACAGAATGACTTGGTTTTCTTTTGGCTACGAATGATTCAATGGCACCTCTGTATTACAAAGAAATAGCCGCCATCATTCAGTAGCAAGGGAAAGCAGCAGCCTGTCTCCAAGTTGGCAAATTGGACTCCGTTCCTTCTTTATATTATCAAATTTCTGATAAATTACTCCAAAGATCTGGGGAAAAAAAAGTCTTGACTAACTAGCCAAGGCGAAACAATTGGTTTGAAAAGAAACTAGTTAGTTTCCTCTGATAACCCGGAATGCTTGAACGTGTGTGGTGCCAAGTTTGCAAAATATCATCAGAGAGAAACCAAAGCCAAATAGATATAGTGGATGATTGTTGCTCACCAATTCAGCAACTGACTATTATTTCCCTTAATCAATTTTGTAATTTAGCAATCAAATGCTTTCCCATTAGTTCTAAGGGCCCTTTGGGGTTTAAAGCATGATTTGCAGTTAATGTGGCTGCTTCCAGTTTATAACATTACTTGGGCTACGTATTTTCTGTGGCATCAACAGTAAAGTGCCAAGTCCACTGAAACTCACTAAATTTCATTGATGTGCACATTCTCTGAATAAGCTAGAAGTCCCTCGTTCCATAATACCAAGGATGAGGTGGACAGTTCTCACCAAACTAACTGTGTGCTGAAAACTGTAAGATGTAACTAAAAACATGACAAACCTAGTACAATTTATCCCTGCTTCTATTTCAATAGAAGCTGTCTGTGTTCCTTCTGAAAATGAGTTTCATAATTGTAACATTTCTCCAGCATTTAAGTCCTTCTAAATACCATTATATTAACCAGTCAGTCAACAAAACTATTACTAAGTCTGCAACTAGATGAATCAACGCAGGAAAGAAATATACCCTTTTATGCTCATCAGGATGGATTAGAGTGAATGTTATGTACACATGTAACTTGAGAGTATGTAAGGCACATGTCAGAAATTCAATGGAGTGTTCCACACTTCTCCGAATGGGTACAGCTGCAATCATACAAAACAGGAACGTACAAAACGTTTGACACCATTCAAGATAAACCTTGCATCTTCCTGCTGCATTTGAAGCAGAAAATTATTGACATACTTTCTCCGAGGCTCATGTAGGTTTAAACAGTAAATGCTAGCTACATCAGTCATTGTGTTTTGCTGCGAGCTGGTGTTCGTGTATCCTGATGGCTAGTTTCCTTTCTGTCCGGCCGATGTCATGTTTTTTGGTAGCCTTTGCATGGTATTTTGTAAACTACGTTGGTCCTACATGTCATGGGTGTGGGCTCTTTGGTCCTTGTGAGTGTTTGTCAGTGTCTCTGTGGGTTTGAGTGCTATCCTGATTCCTAGTGGCCTTTGGAGGTATAACCAGCCAGCTTGGTGAGCAAATCAACAACCTCAGCAGTTGAAAACCCTGGGTCTGTACTCAATGGAGTTTAGAAGGATGAGAGGTGATCTGAGTGAAACTTAGAGAACACTGAGAGGCTACAGTGGACCTGGAGAAGATGTTTCCACTAGTTGGAGAGACTAGGAGCCAGGCGCACAGCCTCAAAGGGAAGGAGCGATGCTTTAGTACAGAGATGAGGGGGAATTTCTTCAGCAAGAGGGTTTTGAATCTGTAGAACTCATTGTCGCAGAAGGATGTGGAGGCCAAGTCATCGAGGATATTTAAGACAGTGATTGATTGATTGATTGGTAAGGGAATCCAGGGTTATGGGGAGAAGGCAGGAGAAGGGGGTTGAGAAACATATCAGCCATGATTGAACGGTGGAGGCAGACTCAACAGGCCATTTGGCCCACTCCACTTATTTCTTATGGTCTTATGGACCTATTGCCTCTGGTCCTAAATAGGCAAATCCAGGTAAAGTCTTACACGTTTGCAAACTTGTGAGCTAAATTAAATCCAACCAAGACAGGAGTGGTCTGTCTTGTCCCTGGCCTGGTTAGGTTCCCTCTTGACGCAGTGATATCTGTGGAAACATTGTTCAATCTTCACTGAGAACCACCATGGAAATGAACAGAAATACTTGTTAGCAAATATCCGGACTTTTTCACAGCTCCAAATTTAAAAGCTATTCCACTGTAAAAGAAACTTAACTGTACCATGTAACAGAAACTAATGAACAATGCAGTTCATATATACCTAAAATGCTGGTTATGCATCTTGTGATGCGTTGAAACATTTAAATGAAATTTCAGTGGCCATTCTGTCTGATTGCTTTTTCCCAGAAGGATTAAAATTTGTCTCTTGTGGATTTGCACGGGATTAGTCAGGTGAAGCTAATTACAATGTAATTGAGAATAAAATCAAGTTGTTAGTTGATTAGTTGCCATTTTGAATTTGCTGCCATTTAATTAATGCACAATACTGAAGTGCTGCGTTTGCATTTTCATGTCAATCATTAATTTACATCTATATCATGGTTACTGCCTGATTATAATTGAATCACTTTGTCATTTGGAGACTGTAAACAAGATTTTCCTGTTTTAGCAGGAAATTATGTCGGGAGCTTAGATAGGATTGCACGGTTGCAATGAAAAGAAAGTTAGCCGAGCCAGAAAGTATTTCCAAGAGTTCAATAAAACAAGAATAACCCTCATGAGAGAGCCTGTAAAACTGCTCCTATAGTACAGACTTACCACTGTATCTCAATGTATCTGGCTGCAGGGTGTCGAGTCTTGTCTGTCTTGCATGTTTATGCACCATTAATGCTGCAGAGGTTTCTTTAAAAATATGGTACTGTTTCGTGCTTTAAGTGGGATAAACTGAAAAGAAGGTGGAGGCATGATGGAAACACTCTGGCCGAAATGATAGATTAAACACAATTTATGGTCACAATGGTCAGGTAATGTGCAATATTTGAAGATGTTGATGAGGACACAATGGTACCTTGCAAAACTGGAATGGCAAAGGCAGTTCAGAAGTCATTAATCAATTGTGAAATGCTTTGAGGCTCTTCAGGACATTTTTGGGCATATGAAAGATGCTGTAATGTATTTTCTTTGTCTTGGAGCTGTCTGAATAGAGCACATCTTGTGTCTTCCACACCCTTGAATTTGTTTCAATATTGCTTATTTATAGCAAAGTATTGTAGAGCATGAGGTTGTCCTTTAGTGTAGACTGGTGTCAATGTGGAAGTTGTGGGTGAATAAGAAGCATAAGACATTCAACCCATCGAGTCTGCTCTGCCATTCAACACAATATGGCTGATGGGACACCACCTTGCCCTTTATCTATATTATCACAATAACCCTTTACACCATTGATCATTTAAAATGTACTACCTTGTTTTTTAAATATGCTTGGAGCTGAAGCATTCTCAACCCTCAGGTAGAGATTTCCAAATATTCACAACTCCGCCCCCCCCCCCCCCGCCCCCCAAAAAAACTCCCCTGCCATCCCTTCCCCCACCCAGAAGTAAAATAGACTCCTCATCTCATGCTGAAATGGCAACCCCCTTCTGAAGAAGGACGAAAGAGATTGAACCAATCTAGATTTTGGAAGATATTGCCTGCTTTGAGCCCTTCGCTATCAAATCTGTATTTGTCTTTCTACTTATCCTGTAACTAGCGAAGTGATTGTTAGGAGACTTAAAAAGTCCCTGCTGATGTGAATGCTTGTACATGAATGTTGGAATGTAATGTACTCAGGTGGCCTTTTTTTTTTGGAATGAAGCCTCTTAAGGCATCAGTAGTCTAGAAAGACCTAATGAACCTTGAGCAACATTTTTCAAACCTGTGATCTCTGCCACTTGGAAGAACAAGGGCAGCGGATATAATGGAGCATTGTCAGCTGCAAGTTCCCATCCAAACCACTTATCATCTTGACTCAGAACTCGTTCAAATTTCTGTTTCAATTTGGGGTCATCCTTTCTTCAGAAAAGCCTAAGCCAAACCCCAAGATATTTCTTTAAATAGTATTTGCTGACACCATTTAGACATGAGCTCTCAATAGGTCACTGTGACCTACTCTGCTCTTATTCCAACCCTCCGTCAGATTCTTTGTCACTGCTGAAGTCACTGTTGTCATAGCATAGCTCAGATGCTCATCTGCATGTTTATGAAATCCTATAGCTATATATTCCTTTATGTTCACTGCATCTCCCTTTCTAAAAGCATTTCCAGTGTGCCTACACCACTGCAGCAGTTCAAAAAGACAGCTCCCTATGACCTTCTCAACAGCAATTCTAGATGGATAAGAAACACTGACCTATGCAAGTGATGTTTACATTCTTTGAATGACCAAAATACAATCACTTATCCACAGACTGTGTTTTATAACTTTTCCACATTTTGGCATATTGAACACTTATGATATATTGACTGCTTTGGCTATTAATGTCTTGTCCACCTAACTGTTTTGCCCAGTTCCTTAGAACACTGTGGGAGTCAGTTTTCAGCAGCTAGCTGAATACTTCTTGGCAGTGTGATATTAGGCCAGCATTATACAGTTTTCAGACAGAAAATATATAAATGTATGAATCAGGAGCAGGAACAGACCATTGAGCTTCAAGAGCCTGCTCCGCCATTCAATAAGATCATGGATGATCTGATTGTAACCTTAGATTCACATTCCTGTCTACCCCCGATAACATTTTCACATCTTGTTTGAGAAGAATCTATCTACCTCTTCCTTAAAAAACAAAATCGAGGACCCTGTCCACTGACTTTTCAGGAAGAGCATTCCAAAGACTCACTACCTTTTATAGACAAAGACATTTCATGTAATCTCTGTTTTAAGTGCGTGATCACTATTTTTGAATCAATGATCCCTTAGTTCCAGATTCTGCCATAAGAGGAAATATCATCTCCTACAACCGTCCAATCTTCTATCAATGTCAATATGCTGCCCCCTGCACCACATTATTTTCAGCCATAACATTTGATGAGACACCTTATCAACTGCCTTCTGGAAATCTCGGTACATCGAGTGTTTGTTCCCCTTTATCCACAAATAGATGCTAGTTCTTCAAAGAACTCCAATATTTTAGTAAAGCTTGAATTTGCTTTCACTAAACCGTGTTCACTCTGCCTGTGTATTCTGAACTTGTACAAGTGCCTCACTATAACTTTAATAATACTTTCCAATGTTTTTCCTTGACAAATGTTAAGCTAATTCATCTGTAGTTTTCTGCTTTCTGTATCACTCCTTTTTGAATAAAGCAGTTACATTGGGGGAATCTTCCACTCTAATTGGAGCTCCCCAAATCAAGGACGTTTTGGAAAATTCAAATCAGTGCATCGAGTATTTCAATAGCAACTTTGTTTTCGATCCTACCTGTGATTGAACAGCAAAGCTAGCTTTATTTCCCAATTTTCAATCTGGGGTCCAATATCAATCTGTACAATTGGACCATTGATATTTGGTGTTGAGCGATCGAAGCAGTATTCCTTAAAGGGATCATGAGTCGTTCCTCAAGCCCGAAACTTGGTGTAAGTTGGGGAGGAGTGTGCTACCTGTAGTTGTCAGTGATTGGTTGACCTTTTTGAATAGCCAGTATTTCTCCTTAGAGACTTCGATCTGTTCTCCCCCAGAACACCACCCTCCCTGAAACTCCTGGCGCACTTGTTCTCCACTTCATGATGAGAAACACAAGTTGTCCTGTTAAAATGCAGCAGCACTTGGAGTCTGACAGGGCCTTTGACCAAAGCAGAAACCTCCAAAATGATTCCGTACAAGGGGCTGAAATTGTGTCAGTTTCTCACCTATTTCGAGCCACAAATTGCCTCCTCTCTGTTGCAAAGGACTATTTCAGTTGGCTTTTAGATGCAGTTGAGAGTCAGACTTGTTTGTAAGAAGGAATCTGAACCGTGCAAGAAAAGTTCCAATTTCCATCTCATTACTTTGTGCCCTCAGCTCAGCACTTAATTATTGAAACTGATTGTCTGCCCTTCATTAAGTCAGAATTCTCATTACTTTGAGTTCGAAGTTACTCAGGTCACCATGACCTCCTCTTGTGCAAACATTGAGTAATTTGGTCTGCCTGATAACATCCTCCTTGTTCAAGCATTAGAAACACTGCTGCAGGAGCAGGTCTGCCGTTGAAAGGACATGAATCCAATTTGATATTTTAACTGATCGTTGAGCAAATGGCATCAAGTAATGAGCAAGTGAGCACAGAATGAGCTGGCATGAGGATTGTAAGAAATTGAAAGGTACTGAATAAAGTGCCAATTAATTAGGCAACACAAATTCGATATTGTTTTACACTTAAGACTTTCTTTCAACAACTTTCAGATCCAGGCATATTGATTTTTAAGCTGATGTAGAAAAGTACAAAGAAGCTTTAAGTATATGACAGGAGTGCTGGATTGTGTATCTTGAAGATGTACAAGGGGTGAGAGCCATGCTTTAGCTAAACAAATCCTTAGATCACACCTGGAGTACATTGAGCATTTCTGTGTGCCATACTTGGGAAGGAATTTTTTCAAATTCATTCTTGGGATGCAGGCATCTCTGTCTGGGGCATCTCGACTTGTGCTTGAGTAAATGATGGTGAGCTATCTTTTAGAATTACTGGAGTGTATTTGGTAAAGATTATATAGACCTTGGATTGAGTTTAGCATAGATTTATTAGAATGATGCCTGGACTCGAAGACTTGGATTAAACTATGAGGTGATTGTTACGATCTAAGGTTGATGAAGAGACGATTCAAGCAAATTTTTCAAGATATTAATTGGAAACTCCGGGTAAATAGAGAGAAACGTAACCATGGGCTGGTGAAATGAGGACATTGCCAAAAAACATGAACTAAGCCTTTCAAGTTTGATGTTCGGCAAGATTTCTGTGTACAGAGTTTGGAATCTTGTCCAACTCCTGGGAACAAGAAGAAATGTGGGCAAGTGAACTTAATTGGATAGGAGGCCAAAATTCAGAATTCAGTTGGATGAAATTTTGCAGTTAGGTCCTCTGAACTTCAAAGGTAGGTTGAACTTCTCAAAAGCAATGTCAGGAAGTCTCTTTATATATCTTTGCATCTCGTGAATGCTTATTAAAATGCCAGCTCCCCTGAATTAAGATCCACACCTACGCAGTATAGATGTTGCCCGACCCAACTATATCTTTAAAAGGTGTTTTCCTGACCAGGTACACTCCTGTCTGGATTTGAATTGAGCAGCCATTGCTTTGTCCTCTCTGGACACAGCCTACCGTCATCCAATCTTAACTAAGTTCCACAGAGGACAATGAGGAAGGGAGGCTGCAGAGTAATGGGCATCAATGAAACAGACTTCCTCAACGAGATAGAAGTTGTAAGTTTGTCAGGCCAAAGGAGGCAGGCTGTCGAGGGAGGCAAACCTGTCTGATCAGGGAAAGGGTTACGGGCCCACAGGAGAAGGCACGAAGTCTGATTGGCTAAGGATAGACGAATCAGAATATTTAGCTGCTGCAGGTATCTGCTCTGAGACCCATGATAGTCATAACTTTCAGGGAGTGGATTGCTGTCCAGGTGGCCCTTTAAACATGGCCCCAAGTCCTTCAATCCCAGAGGTACTGGTGGGTATCAAGGACTTCTTGCCCATCCCTTCTGTAACATCCGCTGAGCTACTTGTGCATGCATACATAATGACTGGGAATCCTGTGATTGCACAAGGCAAGCCATCCTGCTCCGAAGCAGTAGTGATGTTACTTCGTGTCTGACCCCCAAAACTCCATTCCGTTATGGAACGTTCCATCCATAGAGTAGTAAAAATTCGTAACCGCTCTCTTTGGATGGTAATTCTTGCCAGGCCAGTTCTTCTCGTTAAATCTGAGATTCACAAATGTGGAAACAGGCTAGAATGTTTGAAAGGTTGACTTCTGCTCATTTCTTTCCCCCCCCAGTTTCATAACATACTAATATGAGAAGCGACAATGCACATCTCCGCTGTCAAATGTAGTCTGTCCATAAAATTTTCTGTGTCTTCATATTCAATCGTGAGGTATACAAGCCAAAATAATATACTTCACTTTTAACAATTCAGTGTTTTTCAGCTAGAAGTAATCCAATTTATCCAATAATTTGAATTGTGCAGATAACTTAGAGATGAATGCAGTGTTTCAAAATGTTGAATTATCAGGTTTTCATTGTCACTTTCAACTAAGAGAAACCTTTACTTACACAGCCACATATATATACAAATATGATAATTATGAGGAGCTATAGGAAAGTCTTTAAAGCTTGAGGGAAACCTGAGCATTAAGAGTGGAGCAACCACAATGGACTGTTTGATAGTTCACCATATCTTGTATTGGCTTGGGGAAATGGATTTGCAACTGAGTTAATTACTTACCTTGATTGGCGTTGCTGTCATTTCTGACTGATCCTGTCCTGCAGTGACCTAGTTTAATGCATCAAGGGCTCCCAAAGAGGTCTCGCTGTAAAATTAACCTTGAAGTCATATTAATGAAGTGTCAGGATGTTCTGAATTAGCAAAATGATCTGTGGCAGTTCCCACTTTGTTTCCAATTTAATAGTTTCACTTTTAACTCTTAAATAGGTTGCATTATCTTCAGTTAATTCTGTATTTCTCATATATGTAGTATGTATTTAAGAATGAAAGGTAGTTCATTACTGTGCTGTCTTTCCTCTGCTGCTTCCCTTTGCTGCATATTGAAAGTCACAGGCCCTTATTTTTATATGAGATGAGTGAATAGACAACAGAATTTCTTTTAACTTTGCAAAGTCAGAGCGAATTTGATTTCAATGAAAACTTGTGTAATTTTAATGTAGTTTTAAACTATGCATTTCTGTTTAGTTTTTGTACCACATTGCTGTTATGTATATCTCTCTCAAGTTTCTCCAGCTTACGTGGATGCAAATGTGTGTATGTTTGTGTACATTTGCAAGCTTCCGTTAATGTCTCACTCTCAGGATTCCTTAGGTTTGTCAACCCTTCTTGGTGTATTATTAGATTTTGGGTACATGACATTCACCACAGTCAACACAAGTTATTACATTTCTTCCATAAATATTGGTCCCCAGTGGTTTCTTGTCTTTTTGGTTAATTGTATTTTTATACTGAATTTTATTCCAAATGAAGCTTGTTTAAGCAAAAAAAATCATGCTGAAAGATTCCTGATTTCTGTTCTAAATGTACAATCAGAGTTCTCCATTTGTTTTGTGCATTCTATTTTTACAGCACATCTATGTTAATGAAGTTTGAAGTTAATTTTGTTCTTTTACAAGGATGTAATAATCTTCTATTTGTGGATTCCAGAATGAATTCATCTTGCCTTATGCCCGGTTTTTGGACTTGATCAAAACTTGGTAATCCTCAATCAGGCCACCCATGCCAATTCCCCATTGTTGACTTCCCCTCACTGCAAACTTATTGGGTTTGTCGTTATGGAATTGGAATTGGGGAAAAGGAATGCAGCATTTCCTTCCAGGAGATTTTAGGATAAGCCAAGATGGCAATGTCCATTCTGCTCTTGACCTGAAATCAGCCAAGGCTGAGCATCGAATCAAACCCTTATGGTCCAGTTTGCTTTGGAATAGGGTAAAAAGGTATTATTTTGACAACTTGAGGGTGTATATATCTATATATCTATCTATCTGTACACATACATAGGGAGTTTGTATCTAAGTCGACTGTGTCTTTTTTTCAAATGATGGAAAGTAAAATTTGGTCCAAAGCAAGAGTTTTTGCTTTTAGGTCATGCCGACATGGTCAAGTCTCTCTCTTGCCTGCTTGTTCAAACAAGACACACTTCCAGTAGGCGTTTCTATGTAACATGAACTAGATGATCTTACATCTGTTTCACATTTGGCTTGTTCCTAACAGCCACATATTGGAAAATTGTAGTAAAGAATCCCTGCTGTGCCTCTCTCACCTTTACTGCTTGTTGGAGCGTTGTTTTGACAGGTAGCAAGCCAAAGCCCTGGAAACCTAGGATTGTCTGCTGATGCATTTAAATGAAAATCCTAAGCATGATTGCACTACTCAGAGGCCTGACATGTTTTTAATTTTAAAACACAAGGTTTAAGCTTGCTGCTACATTGATGCCCCAGGAGTTAAGTTGAGCAGTATCCAGCAATTACTGGGAACAAAAGGCCATGAGTCCATTTGATTTAATTATAGAGATATCTTGCACCCAAAATGGATACGCTACTTAAAACCAGCTTAATGTCTAAAACTCATGTCAGTCTTGAATGCTGGGCCTGATATCACGGTTAATTGCTCCATAGCGTAACTCAATTACGAGTGATCATATTTGACTTGATAAATCTTTGTGTAATTCTCAATTGTGGAACAAATGTGTCACACTTCATTCAGCGTTAATAACGGCTGACATTTAACCTACGCAAAACAGCAAACAGTTTATAATTGCTTCAGAGATAGTAGGAACTGCAGATGCTGGAGAATCTGAGATAACAAGGTGTAGAGCTGGATGAACACAGCAGGCCAAGCAGCATCAGAGGAGCAGGAAAGCTGACGTTTCGGGCCTAGACCCTTCTTCAGAAAAAGGGTCTAGGAAGAAGGGTCAAGGCCCGAAACGTCAGCCTTCCTGCCCCTCTGATGCTGCTTGGCCTGCTGTGTTCATCCAGCTCTACACCTTGTTATCTCAGTTTATAATTGCACATGCTTATGATATCATCATTACCATAGCATGTGACCTGAGGATATAAAGGTCTCATACTCCATCTTAACTGGGGGACATTGGAAGCACAGCATGTAGATGGAAGTGTGCTACTCTTTGTAACTGTATTAGCCTAAACACAGATGTCTGTAAGTGTAATGTTTATTTTAGGGCTGAAATAAATTTATGTTGGATTTTTCAGTGCCATTTTATCCACATCTAGTTCTTATGTTATGGGAGCAAGCGTAAGCATTGCCGTATCAGGTACAAATGCCCTCCTGAAGTGTAGCATTTCATCACATCTCACATCAATTAGTACGGTGTACACTATTGAAGCTGCTTCCACCACACACTCAGGAAGTACATTTCAGGTTTTAACCACTCATTATACACTTCTCTTCATGTCACTGTTGGTTCTTTTGCTGTTCCATTTAAACCAGTACTTTCTCATCCTCAACACTTAGCAGTAAGAACAGCTTCTGCCAATCTCCTCTGTAGAGATTTCCTATGATCTTAAACACCTTGTGGGGTTCTAGATCACTAATCCAGTCAAATTACCCCTTTGCCACTCTCTTTGTTAAATGCTTGTGCATTAATAACCACTTTCTCAAACAGTCACTTGTACTTTTGTGTGTTAAATTTTATTGACTTGTGTCTGCTCGCTTCACCAAACTGCCCCATGCCCTCCAAAGTCTATCACTATCCTCCTCTCAGTTCAACGTATTTCCAAATTTTATTTCAGCTGCAGATTTTGAAGTTGTCTTTCATACACCTATGTCTAGTTCACTAATATAGATTTTTCAAAAAAAAAAGAGGGGTCCTGGTATTGATCCCTGGAATATATAAATGTATACCTTGCTTCAAACCGCAACAATTCACCACTCTGATGTTAAGCAACGAACTTTGTGTCCATGTTACCAATGTTCCTTTTCTTCCATGGGCTTTAGCTTTGGTCACATACCTATAGTACAGCACTTCATCAAACATCTTTTGGAAGTTCATGTACACCACTTTGAATGTTTTACTTTCCTAAACCCCCTCTATTAGAACATAGAACAGTACAGCACAGTACAGCCCTTTGGCCCGTGATGTTGTTCCAAACTTTTACCCTAATCCTAAGGTCTGTCTAACCTCCACCCCTACCTTATACTATTATCCATATGCCTATCCAAAAGCCGCTTAAATGCCCCTAATGAGGCTGACTCCACTTCCCTCTAAGGCAATGCATTCCATGCCCCTACCACTCTCTGAGTAAAGAACCTACCTCTGACGTCTCCCCTATATCTACCTCCACTCACTTTAAAACTATGCCCCCTCATAATAGCTACCTCCACCCTAGGAAAAAGTCTCTGGCTGTCCACTCTATCTATACCTCTGATCACTTTGTACACCTCTATCAAGTCACCTCTCATCTTTCGTCATTCTAAAGAGAAAAGCCCTAGCGCTCTCAACCTTTCCTCGTAAGACCTTCCCTCCATTCCAGGCAACATCCTGGTAAATCTCCTCTGCACCTTTTCCAACACTTCCACATCTTTCCTGTAATGAGGCGACCAGAACTGGACACAATACTCCAGATGTGGCCGAACCAGGGTTTTATAGAGCATAACTTCACGGCTCTTGAACTCAATCCCTCTATTAATGAAAGCTAACACACCATACGCCTTCTTAACAACTCTATCCACCTGGGTGGCAGCTTTCAGGGAACTGTGAACATGAACCCCAAGATCCCTCTGCTCCTCCACACTGCCAAGAATCTTTCTGTTAACCCTGTATTCTGCTTTCAAGTTTGTCCTTCCAGAATGAATCACCTCACACTTTTCAGGGTTAAACTCCATCTGCCACTTCTCAGCCCAGCTCTGCATCCTATCAATGTCCCTTTGTAACCTAGAACAGCCCTCCGCACTGTCCACAATGCGACCCACCTTCGTATCGTCCGTGAACTTACTAATCCACCCTTCCACTCCTTCATCCAAATCATTCACAAAAATCACAAATAGAAGAGGACCCAGAACAGATCCTTGTGGTACACCATTCGTAACTGAGCCCCATGTTGAATATTTTCCGTCCACTACCACCCTTTGTCTTCTAAGGGTCTTCTACGACCCTTTGTCTTCTATTACTTCATCAGCTCGATCAAATCACAACTTGTCTTTCATAAGTCTGGGCTGACCTTCATTAATGAGTCCACATTTGTCCATGTCATTGTTTTGGATTTTCATTTCCAGACGTTTTCTCATCACTGAAGTTAAGCTGATTGGCTCCAGCTGCTCGGCTATTCTGAGCGCCACTTTGCAGTTCTTTATTCCTCCAGCAATATCCCTCTATTGACGGAGAATTTAAAGATTAAGCTCAGTGTCTCTTCAGTTTGCATCCTTTATTTCTGTCCGTCCCCTCAAATGCATCTGATCTTGTGTGTCTTTTCAGTTCAACAGCCTTTTGAGTACTTCCTCCTTATCAATTTTGTTTTAGCACCCAGTGTTTTAACTACCTCCTCTTTCACTATGAACTGGGCAGTATTTTCTTCCTGGACAAAGATGCAGAGTATCATTTAGTATCTTAGCCATGCTGTCTATCTCCATTTGGACAAAAAAATGCATCTATATGTACAGATACGTTGTGTGTAATCAAAATCTGAGTTTTTGCTTCGGCTTTTAATTTATTCAAAAATACTTCAACCTTGTTTTCAGTGTCTAATTTTCTTCTTTTTTTTTCTTTCATACCTATTGTCCAACATGTGTTGCCCTTCATGATTAGTCTTGAACTGAGTGATTTGCTGGACCATTTCAGAGGTCAGCTAAGAGTCAACCATATTCCTCTGGGTCTGGAGTCACATGTAGCCAGACCAGGTAAGGTTGGCAGATTTGCTTTCAAAAGGACATTAATGAGCCAGATGTGCTTTGAGAAGACTATAGGAAAAAGGAACAGGAGTAGGTTCTTCAGCTCCTTGGGCCTGCTTTGTCATTCAGTAGGATCATGGCTGATCCGACACTTCTTATGTCCACCTTCCCTTACTTTTCCATAACCCTTGATTTCCCCTACTGGTCAAGAATCTATCTCAGCCTTAAAT